>NC_053164.1:165430979-165580979 GCF_016835505.1 Polypterus senegalus | reverse complement strand
TTTTTCGGTACAATGTACAATTCTCATGATACTGGAATAGGTCATTCTTAGTCAGCCTACTGCAGTAATTGCAGTAGAAAGTGTGGTTAACATCGACTCATGCATAGGGAAAAATACAGTCAAATACCGCAAAACCTGTATAATTTTGAAAAATGCCGTTATATAGAATTTTGGTCATACCGCCCAGCACTATCTTGGAGAAACAAACTGAAGTACAGTACAATTTGTCAAAATTGTCTTCCCCTTTTTTAACGAAACTCATCCACATGCTTCTGCTTATTGTAAAGAAAGATGGCTCAGGTTTTATCTTACCACATTCAGCATGTTTTTGAATTACGTGAGATTACTGTGAATGGTTGAAGAATGAGGGCTTTTATACAGAAGGGTAGTTAAAACATTCCATCCAAATTGCACGACCTTGCAGAATTCAATTGACTAAACTCCTGCAACAAAATGAATCTACACTAATCTATACTAATAAAAGGCAAAGCCCTCACTCATCACTAATTCTCCAACTTCCCGTGTGGGTGGAAGGCTGAAATTTGGCAGGTTCATTCCTTACAGCTTCCTTACAAAAGTTGGGCAGGTTTCATTTCGAAATTCTACGCATAATGGTCATAACCGGAAGCTGTGTTTCTCCATTTACTGTAATGGAGATGAGCTTGAACGCCGTGGGGGGGAGTTTCGTGTGACATCATCACGACTCCCACGTAATCACGCAGTACATAGAAAACCAGGAAGACCTCCAAAAAGCGCTTAAGAAAACATGCATTATATAATTGAGAAGGCAGCTAAACAATAAGAAGCGGCGAAGTGACATATCCAGCCATATTCATGAGTTCTGCTACTTTGGAAACAAAGCACGATGTAAACCTACATTTTAAATTAAGTTCATAGACAGGCTGCCGCTGGCGTTTGTAATTTAGTGCCTGCCCATATAAGGCCGTCCGTCAGCGGCAATCCAATAGCAAACTCCCACTAAATATTCACGGGTGAAGTGCTTATGCAGAGGAAGATGAGATGGTCAGGGTGGTGTTTGGCACAAACTCGGCGAAACTGCGAGAGAAAGTTTTAAGTGCCAGGACTAAGGTAACATTAAATACAGCCATGGACATAGCACGAGATGGCACCAGCACAGCTGGGAACCTTCGATGCATGTACACCGGCGCTCACGGAACTGACGCGTGCACAGATAAAAGCAACAGTTCCAAAGAGCGCTGAACAAAACCGAATTACACAATTGAAAAGGCAGCAAAAATATGAAGCGCCTGATACATACAAGCATATTCATAAATCCAGCTACTGCGGAAACAAAGCACACGTGGAAAAGTCAATGTCCCGCTAAAGGAAGACAGTGTAAAAAACCCGTGCATGCAGTGTGTCAGGTCTCAGATAAAGAAGAAGACGAGCTGTTTATTGATGCAGTAAGAAACGAATCGATGAATGAAACCTGTCATCTTTACAACGATTGACAAACACGGAATGTAACTTGAACACAACACATCCTACAAATACGAACCTGATTGAAAGAAATAATGATAATCAAATCCTTGATGACAGCAACACTCAGTAACACTCACAAAACAAATACTGTATATTGACAGTCATGTTACGTTATTTTTAAAATGTTCCCTTTTCTTTTCTAGCTTTTTAACACACTACTTCTCGCTGCGATACGCGGGTATATATATATATATATATATATATCCCGATCTACATACTCGAATAATGGATACTTTATTCGCCATCAATGATTGTTTTGGTAAAGCCATACTCAGTGTATTCATTAGATGAACGGTAAAAAGTAAGAGCGAGGGAGGATGACTTATTGAGGCATGCAGGCTGTAGTGCGCGTCAACTCTATCTGAATTGCGCGATCACATTTGAAAAAATATATCTTTTCAAGTTCTATTTAGTCCATATGTGTCAAACTCAAGGGCGCGGGCCACATCCGCCCGTGTAATTATATCCGGCCGAGATCATTTTATATACTGTATTATTGTTATTAAAGCCGGGTATATGAAGCGCTGGTAACACAATAAACTACAGATCCCATAATGCAGCGCTTCAGCTGCCTTGCCAACACTTACCGTTAATCAAGTCTAGCTTATGATGCTGCAAGTTATTGCGAAGCTAGCTCACACGATGCTGAAGAGAAAAGTTGATTCTGAAAATAGAGCCTTTAAAACCGATGGGAGGCTGAGTATATGTTTACTGAACCCGTGTGTCTCATTTGTGGAGCTAATGTGGCTGTAATTACAGAATTTAATCTAAGACGGCACTATGAGACAAAACATCAGGGTAACCTGAATGCAATGCAGAAGATACAGAAAGCAGAAGAATTAAATAAGAATCTGACACTTCAGCGGACGTTTTACCGTGCACAATCACAAAGTGATTTCAAGTGAAGCTGTTTTTATGGGAGACACAAATGCACCAGTGCAACTTGCCCCACTTTCCCTGTTGCCAAGTAATGTTAAACCAAGTCGTCACTACGGTGTTCCCAAATGCACTTTGCTGATAAACTGAGCGCACTGAGTTTGCACGGCGCTTTGGTGACTTTGAAGAACAAAAAAAGTCCGTCTACATGCGGCTCGAACCTTGTGCATGTTTGGTAGCACATATCTGTGTGAGAAGCTCTTCTCAGTGATAAAGACTAACAAAACAGCACACAGGAGTCGCCTCACTGATGAGCACCTGCAATCCATCCTGAGAATCTCCACAACACAGAACCTCACACCAAACAGAACGAACCTGTTGCCAAAAAGATGCCAGGCGTCCAGCTCTAAAATGACATATGAGCAAAGACAACTGAATGATTTGATTTGTTATTGCTGAAAGGAACACATTTTATTTATATTTCCAGGTTTTGTTATGCAGCATGTTCATATTTGAATTTGTATAATTTTGACAGGATATATTTTTATGGAGAGCAAAATCTTTTGGGATATTTAAAATCTAAGTTTATTTTTATATAAAATTACATAAGAGTAAAGAAATTTGAATGTTTGTTCTTTTAACGTTTACTTTATTTCTAACTTGTATAATTTAGACAGGATATATTTTTATGGAGAGCAAAATATTATAAGTTGTTTAAGGTTTGAGTTGATTTATTCAGGAATAATATTCCTGTCTGTTTTACCATTCCTACCAAAGATATTTCTGTCGACTAAATAAAAATTCCTTCTATTTAAAATTTAAATAGAACTTGAACAAATACGATAGTTCATAATATCCACGCAGACTTGCACGTAAGAGCGGGAGTTATCCGTTTTAACAAGCAGCGTATTGCACTGATACTGAAATAGCTGTGTGTGTGTGTATGTATATGTGTGTGTATGTATATGTGTGTATATATATATATATATATATATATATATATATATATATATATATATATATATATATATATATATATATATATATATATATATATATATATATATATATATATATATATATATATATATATATATGACAGCATCACTCACAACAGTGACAAAACAATTGCATTGACAATCATGTTGCGTTATTTTCAAAATGTTTCCTTTTCTTTTTCATTGCTTCTTTAACACACTACTTCTCCGCTGCGAAGCGCGGGTATTTTGCTAGTCTATACTAATAAAAGGCAAAGCCCTCGCTGACTGACTCACTCATCGCTAATTCTCCAACTTCCTGTGTAGGTAGAAGGCTGAAATTTGAAAGGCTCATTCCTTACAGCTTACTTACAAAGGTTGGGCAGTTTTTATTTCAAAATTCTACGCGTAATGGTCATAACTGGAACATATTTTTATCCATATACTGTAATAGAATGCAGCTCGATAGCCGTGGGAGGCGGAGTTTCGTATTAAAATATTTAACCAATCGCATTTCAGCCAATTGTTGCCAGGCAGAGAGGCTTTCACAATCTGTTGTGGAGGCACTCTAACACAGAATAAATGTCGATTAACCTTTTGCTTCAACCAATTAGATTTTGGGTTGGTGTCAGTAGGGCCCTCTAGCAGGCATACGGCATCGTCACCGTATTCAGACCCATTGATTGGATAGAAGCCAATATAAGGAACTCTCCGAGACCACTGAACGCACTGCAAACGCCCCGAGCGAAAGATCGTCGCGTGCACTACGGCCAACTCCATGGCAGGATTCTGGGCAATATTATTTGCCAGACACAGTCCAGATTTCAAGACCACGAAAACCTGATGTTTGTCACGCTCCTCGAGCCCCAGAAGTTTCGGGAATACAAGAAAAATTTCACGCATGCAGCCTTCTCCACTTTAACACAAGAGCCACGGAGTGCTTTTTGATCTGTCTCGGCTAAAAACAGAACTGACTGTAATGTATGCCATGGATGATTTTTTTTTTTTTAGGAAAATCTCCCACTGATGATCTTGACTTCCTTCATCAGAAAAATCTGAATGAGAGCATGGGGCAGCTGTTCACATTGGTATATTTGGCGGTGAGCATTCCTGTGTACACTGCTTCTGTTGAGCGGACATTTTCAGCCCTAATGCGAATTGAAACTTATGCCTGAAATACCATAGGGCGGGTTCGCCTTTTTCAGCATTAGCTTCGATGGCGATTTAAAGTGAGGTTTTGATGGAACTGAAGCGCACGGATAATCCATACGACAGAGTAATTTGAACTGTTTTTGAGGAAAGAGAGGACGATGGATTTTATTTACAAATAATCCGAATTTTTGATGAGTAAAATGTTGTGATTTTCCTAAATAATATTGCACGTTTATGAGGAGGAGTTGATGTTTTTTTGTGTGTGTCGCGGCTGTGGCTGCAGTACAAAGGAACTTGTTCATCCCTGGTTTGTCTATTCAATAATGCCATTTATTGTGGCTACAGGAGTTATCTTATATCTCTATATCTCTATCTCTACATACTGTCAAATAAACAAACCACACGCCCTGGCGCAACATGAGAGGCTTTGCCTCTACCACTGACGTCCGAGGTTCGATTCCTGAGTTGCAGTGAGTGTGTACGCCTGATGAGCCCAGAATTAGGGCGAAACACGTGCCGTGTACTGTTTGCAGTATTAAACATTATATCTTTTTATATATATATTTATATCAGCGCTTCCCGATTCATTTTACACTCGCACTCCTTTGGTTTGAGAAGTATGAAAAAATATGAGGTTAACGCAGAAAAACAGATCACCAATTGAAGCTTTATGAATAATGGATACTTTATTTGCCATCAATAATTGTTTTGGTAAAGCCATACTCAGTGTAATCCTCCTTCCATTTTATAATTTTTCTGCGACTAGCCATGATTAAATGAACGGTAAAAAAGTAAGAGCGAAGCGAGGGTGATTTATTCAGGCAGGCAGGCGACAGCTCAATAGCTCGAATTTGGATATAAGTAGGTTCTATTTAGTTGCCAGAAATATCTTTGGCAGGAATGGAAGTTGAATTTAATCTTTAAATTTCTATGGTGAAGAAAAATGTATGCAATGATGACTAAATTTTACTTACATTCCTACTAAACATATTTCTGTCGACCTAAATAAAAATTACTTATATTTAAAATTTAAATAGAACTTGAACAGATACGATAGTTCATAATACACAGCACTAAGTGCACGTAAGAGCAGGAGTCATCCGTTTTAACAAGCAGCGTATTGCACTGATATGAAATAGCCTGCCCATTTATTTAGGAATGGATAGATAAATTAATATTTTGTACAAAAAACTTTTTAAATTTTTCTTACTCGATGGATTCTGGCACCCCCAGCAACAGTTGCTCGCACCCCAAAGAAGATAGAGATAGATAGAGATAGATGTATATAGACAGAGAGAGATATATAGAGAGATAGATATATGTGTGTGTGTGTGTGTATATATATGTATTTCATTACTTCTTTACCACACTACTTCTCCGCTGCAAAGCGTGGGTATTTTGCTAGTATGCTATTAAAGCAAGTAAGAGCAGGCTAACTCTTTTTTTGCTGACTGCTGGACTATTTTAGCCAGTGAGACATACCCTGGCATCATATGTCACTTTATAAAGGATGAATGAAAGCTTACTAGTTTTTGCTTTCCAACAGTACTTCTAAAAGACCGGCAAGTTGCACAAAACATTACCGCATGAAATAAGGACACTATGGAAAGAAAATTCCATTCTTACAAGTATAGTTATTGCAATGATCCATGACAATTGCTCCAATACTGTACCAGCTGGAAGATGTCGGTTTTCCTAAACTGATTAAATAAAGTAACAATGTTAAATTATTTGAAAAATAACCATCCACTTGTATAATTCTTGCTATAATAGGGCTCAACACTATCTTGGCAACCAGTTATTTATTTTTGGTTGCAGAAAAATTAAAATATGGTTATTTTTAAACTCCTTAGTATTTTTTTTCCTCAAAAGTGTAAAAAGATGCATTTTTTTTTTTGGAATTAAAAATGGCATTTTTATTAAATCTGCTCTTTCTACTGTAAAATGTGTAGAAAATATAAAATGAACTGCGCACTGCACGATATACGAGTGACATAGGCGTCACTTTCAAATTCATTACAATTTCCATTTCACTAGCCTTTTCAGTTTTACTGCCTGAAGACGCATTCACCTCAACATCACTGCCGATGAGAGCCGTGTCTTACAACATGCCATTATGAGGCTGGGAGAAATGCGTCTTCACTGTTGCCTGGGTATCACTCGACCACAAGACATGCCTATACCATTTCCCAAGTAACAGTCAGCTAACGCTGTTGGTATTTTTACAGTCTGAGTAATCCTTGGGTCTTATGCGGGACATGTCTGTACCCATTGCCAGAGTGACACTTGTGACTGACCAGTGTCTTTTACAGCCACAGTGACACTCGGGTCTAACGCTAAGGAGGTTAATGGCCTATATTTGGAGTAATTAAGATGCTACACGGTTATGTCAGCTTGCTTTACCTGCTCATTTACAGCATTTCAATCAAAAGAATTATTACTTAACATATCAGAATTTTCGCTATGTGCACACCCATTCCTTGTGTCATGTGGTTTGTTCAAACTTAGCCTATGAGAATGGGGTGGTATAATTACTTTATTGAGCAATTGTTCAAATGCTTTCACAGCTAAAGCACTTAATTAGCAGAAGTTTAAAGTACAAGTTGTTTATTTTAAAAAGATCCAAAGAACACATCATTTCCTTAAAGTGCATTGAATGATTCAATCCTGCAATTTTTTTATCTTGCTTTTATGTAATATTGTGCGTTGGCAATTGAAAATGAACCGCTTAAACAAGATTTAACTACCAGAGTAGAGTGTCATTCTCGCACCCAACAGAATAAGAAACTTGTTCTACTTTTGGCATAAATCCCCAGATCACATCGGTATAAGCAGCAGCAGTTAGGTTCCTTAAAGTTTGCAGTAAATTATCAGTAATTGGAAGAAAATGTTTTAACAAAATACGGTGTATGGGGACATGGCAATGCAGTGGCAGTGCTGCTGCCTTGTAGTAAGGAGACTGAGGTTTGTGTGTACTCCCTGTGTCCTCATGGGTTTCCTCCCTGCATGACCAAAAACATGCAGGTTAAGTGAATTGCTGCTAAACTGGCCCGTGTGTGCGTTCAGCCTGCAGTGGACTGGTGCTTTAACCAGGGTTTATTCCTGCCTTTCACCCAGTGTTGCTTGGATAGGCTCCATTTCACCACAGCCCTGCTTGAGATGTGAATTTAGAAATGAATGGCTTGACTGAAGTACAGTGTATCATTTTTAAATAGATTAATTATCCATATATACACACTATGTATTGCAAATGTCATACAAACAAAACTATAACACTCCACTGCATATTTTAATGTAAAATAACAGCAGATGGTTTTGCATATCCCATCTGCCTGTTGACTTTCTTTTGCCTTTTTTTGTTTTTTATTCTTTTTTTTTTTTTTTTGTAAAATATTCAAGAGCATTTATCTTGGTACTTTTTTGGGTTTTTAAAATATAAATACATGTATCTTGTATTAAAATAAATTACTAGTAAAATATTGGTGTTTTGTTTCTTCAAAGTAAACAAATGTGCCAAAAAGCGGTATTTAATCTTGCATGCAATGAAAGTTTGAGTGTCATTATAATTTGTGATGCAATCTTAAATATCTTTTTTGACATTTGCAGTGCCAAATCTCTTCATTTTATTTCCATTTGGGCATGTGTAACAGTATATCTTTAATCCTCATATACTTTAACTTACACACAGCAGACCTACTGTACTGGCTGTGAATTATATAGTTATATAGTTATATTACACACACACACACACACATGTGTTGGAGAGCTAAGATAAAGGAGGCATAGTATTCCTGTTGGATAGATACTTTATTAATCCCAAGGGGAAATTCACATAATCCAGCAGCAGTATACTGATACAAAGAAACAATATTAAATTAAATAGTAATAAAAATGAAAAAAATTAAAATAAAATTAATGTTAGCATTTACTCCCCCGGCTGGAACTGAAGAGTCGCATAGTGTGGGGGAGGAACGATCTCCTCAGTCTGTCAGTGGAGCAGGACAGTGACAAAAGTCTGTCACTGAAGCTACTCCTCTGTCTGGAGATGACACTGTTAAGTGGATGCAGTGGATTATTCATGATTGACAGGAGTTTGCTTAGTGCCCGTCGCTCTGCCACAGATGTTAAACTGTCCAACTTTAATCCTACAATACAGCCTGCCTTCTTAACAAGTTTGTCCAGGCGTGAGGCGTCTTTCATCTTTATGCTGCCACCCCAGCACACCACCGCGTAGAAGAGGGCACTCACCACAACCGTCTGGTAGAACATCTGCAGCATCTTACTGCAGATTTTGAAGGATGCCAACCTTCTCAGAAAGTATAGTCTGCTCTGACCTTTCTTACATAGAGCATCAGTATTGGCAGTCCAGTCCAATTTGTCATCCAGCTGCACTCCCAGATATTTAAGGTCTGCACCCCCTGCACACAGTCACCTCTGATGATCACAGGGTCCATGAGGGGCCTAGGCCTCCTAAAATCCACCACCAGCTCCTTGGTCTTGCTGGTGTTAAGGTGTAAGTGGTTTGAGTCGCACCATTTAACAAAGTCTTTGATTAACTTTCTGTACTCCTCCTCCTGCCCACACCTGATGCAGCCCACAATAGCAGTGTCATCAGCTAACTTTGCACGTGGCAGGACTCGAGTCATATTGGAAGTCTGATGTATATAGATTGAACAGGACCGGAGAAAGTACAGTCCCCTTTGGTGCTCCTGTATTGCTGAACACAATGTCAGACCTGCAGTTCCCAAGACGCACATATTGAGGTCTGTCTGTAAGAGAGTCCACAATCCATGCCACCAGGTGTGAGTCTACTCCCATCTCAGTCAGCTTGTCTCTAAGGAGCAGAGGTTGGATGGTGTTGAAGGTGCTAGAGAAGTCCAAAACATAATTCTTACAGCACCACTGCCTCTGTCCAGGTGGGAGAGGGATCGGTAGCATATAGATGATGGCATCCTCCGCCCCACCTTCTCCTGGTATGCGAACTGCAGAGGGTCGAGGGCGTGACGGACCTGTGGCCTCGGGTGGTGAAGCAGCAGCCGCTCCATGGTCTTCATCAGATGTGACGTCAGAGCAACAGGCCGGAAGTCATTCAGCTCACTAGGACGTGATACAAGATGTTTTCCAAAGCCTTGGGACTCTTTGAAGATGCGCTGTAGAGGGCTCCCCAGTTCCAACGCACATGCCTTCAGCAGTCATGGCGATACACCATCTGGACCCGCTGCTTTGCTGGCACAAAGTCTTTTCAGCTCTCTGCTCACATGGGCTGCTGTAATTGTGGGTGGGGATGTCTCACCTATGCTGGTATGAGCAGAAGGATGGTTGGAGGATGCAGTACTCCAGGTGAGAGTGGGTTACTGTGATCAAACCTATTAAAGAAGTTGTTCATTTGGTTTGCTCTCCACGCCTGTCTCGATGGCGGCACCCGCTCGAGCTGCAGCCAGTGATAATCTTCATCCCATCCCACACTTCCTTCATGCTGTTGTTCTGCAACTTCTGCTCCAGCTTTCTCCTGTACTGCTCTTTCGCCGCGCTGAGCTGGACTCGGAGTTCCTTCTGCACGCACTTGAGCTCATGCTGATCACCACCTTTAAAAGCCCTTTTCTTCTGGTTCAAAAGGCCCTTGATGTCACTTGTAACCCATGGCTTGTTGTTAGCATAGCAGCATACTGTTCTTACTGGAACTACAATGTCCATACAGAAGTTGATGTAATCAGTTGTGCATTCAACAGCCTCTTCAATGTTCTCACTATGTGACCCAAGCAATATATCCCAGTCTGTAGTTCCAAAGCAGTCTCTCAGAGCCTGCTCTGCCTCAGGGACCACTTCCTGAATGAGCGTGTAGTTGTAGGTAGCGCCCTCACTCTTGGTTTGTATTGAGGCTGAAGCAGAACCAGGTTATGATCTGCTTTCCCAAGCGCAGGCAGCGGGTGGCGCTGTATGCGCCTTTAACGCTTGCATACAGTAGGTCATAGTCCTGTTTCCCCGAGTGTTACAATCCACATACTGGGAGAAGGCAGGTAATGTTTTGTCCAGCGTTACATGGTTAAAGTCTCCAGCGATTAGCACAAGTGCCTCAGGGTGCTGCGTTTGTAACTTAGCAACTGCGGAATGGATGATGTCACTCGCCATCTCCGCGTTCGCTTGAGGGGGGATGTAAACAATAACAGCAATCACGTGTCCAAACTCTCTGGGCAAGTAATAGGGCGCAGACTTACGCCAACAGTTCGATGTCCCTGCAGCAAGTGGAGATTTTAACGCTTACATGTCCTGAGTTGCACCACTTTGTATTGACATAGAGAGCTAGTCCTCCTCCTTTCTTCTTTCCGCAGGTACATCCGTCTCTGTCTGCTCTAACTGTGCTAAACCCGGGTAGCTCCACGTTAGCATCTGGGATGGTAGACGTTAGCCACGTTTCACTAAAACACAGCAAGCTGCATTCTCTGTAGGTTCTGACATTTTTCACCAGCACAGCCAGTTCGCCGATCTTATTTGGTAGTGAGTTTACATTTCCCAGGATCACAGAAGGCACAGACGGTTTATAACGCCATTTTCTCTCAAGTTGTCTCGATTTAATCTTATCTTTTATCTTTGCGCCGGCTCGGCTGCCCCGATATCATCTTCTTACCTCGTCAGGTAAATAAGGAACCACACCGGCATAAGCATTTCTTCTCAGTGCTTTAAGCTGACTACTTGAATAGGCGATTCTCGGAGTGTAAAAATCCATGTCAAATAGTAAAATAGTAAAAAGTGTCCAGGGAGCAATTCCACATAAAAGAAAGTGGTAAAAGTGATCAGTGAAATAGGGAAAAATAGAGATAAAAAGGTAAAAAGATAAAGTCATATACGGAGCTGCTGGAATGCACACCCAGAGCTCACACACATTTTGCATGGTGGATGGTCATTTCTTTATTGTAACTTGCTTTACCCACATAAAGGAACGCCAGGAAGTGCAGTGTACATGAGCTTAACTTGCACTTCATTGTGAAACCAAATAGCAGTTGGATAATTGTATGCTTATCTGCCGATTTTTGACATAATTAGTAAAAACTGTCCATTTCCAATGCACTGCCCAAAAGGGAGGGGGTGGGGAAAAACTGCATAAATAAAGTAGATGCCATTCTTGACAAAACAGGCCCAAAAAGTGGTTGCCAAATGATTCACAATGGTGACCAAGTGCAACTTTTAATGTCAAGCCTATATAATGCCTGGTTTGTTTCAACCAGGAACACTTCTGCAGATGGCTGGGAAATTAACTTGTGTACTTGATACATGTTAGTATACCTTGTTGTATGGAGACCATGTCCTATTTTAGAAGACTGTTCTTATTTAAACTATGCTGCTCAAAAGAATTAAAGGAACACTTTTTAATCAGAGTATAGCATAAAGTCAATGAAACTTATGGGATATTAATCTGGTCAGTTAAGTAGCAGAGGGGGTTGTTAATCAGTTTCAGCTGCTGTGGTGTTAATGAAATTAACAACAGATGCACTAGATGGGCAACAATGAGATGACCCCCAAAACAGGAATGGTTTAACAGGTGGAGGCCACTGACATTTTTCCCTCCTCATCTTCTCTGACTGTTTCTTCACTAGTTTTGCATTTGGCTACAGTCCGTGTCACTACTGGTAGCATGAGGCGATACCTGGACCCTACAGAGGTTGCACAGGTAGTCCAACTTCTCCAGGATGGCACAATACGTGTCATTGCCAGAAGGTTTGCTGTGTCTCCCTGCACAGTCTCAAGGGCATGGAGGAGATTCTAGGAGACAAGCAGTTACTCTAGGAGAGCTGGAGAGGGCCATAGAAGGTCCATAACCCATCAGCAGGACCAGTATCTGCAAGGAGGAACAGGATGAGCACTGCCAGAGCCCTACAAAATGACCTCCAGCAGGCCACTGGTGTGAATGTCTCTGACCAAACAACCAGAAAGACTTCATGAGGGTGACCCAAGGGCCCCATGTCCTCTAATGGGCCCTGAGCTCACTGCCCAACAGCATGCAGCTCGATTGGCATTTGCCATAGAATACCAGAATTGGCAGATGCACCACTGGTGCCCTGTGCTTTTTACAGATGAGAGCAGGTTCACCCTGAGCATGTGACAGAAGTGAAAGGGTCTGGAGAAGCCATGGAGAACATTATGCTGCCTGTAACATCATTCAGCATGAGCAGTTTGGTGATGGGTTAATGATTGTCTGGGGAGGCATATCCATGGAGGGGGTCACACAGACCGCTACAGGCTTGACAAATGCACCTTGGCTACCATTAGGTGTCAGGATGAAATCCTTGGACTCATTGTCAGACCCTATGCTGGTACAGTGGCTCCTGGTGCACAACAATTCCTGGCCTCATGTGGTGAGAGTATGCAGGCAGTTCCAGGAGGATGAAGGAATTAATACCATTGACTGGCCACCACACTTTCCTGACCTAAATCCAATAGAACACCTCTGGGACATTATGTTTTGGTCCATCCAATGCCACCAGGTTGCACCTCAGACTGTCCAGGAGCTCAGTGATGCCCTGGTCCAGATCTGGGAGGAGATCCCCCACAACACCATCTGTCATCTCATTAGAAGCATGCACCGATGTTGTCAGGCATGTATACAAGAACACAGGGGCCATACAAAGTGCTGCGTACAATTTTTTGAGTTGCTGCAATTAAATTTTGGCAAAATGGACTAGCCTGCCACATAATTTTTTCACTTTGATTTTTGGGGCATCTTTGAATTCAGGGCTCTGTAGGTTGATCATTTTCATTTCCATCAAACGATGTGGCATCCTTTCGTTCCTAACACATTACCCAGTCTATATCAGTATAGATATCCAGGAGGATTTCTTTTTCCCATTGAGATCTGATGTGTTTTCAAAGTGTTCTTTTAATTTTTTTGAACAGTTTAGTTACAATTATAACAAACTAGTAGTTTTTCAATGTCCTGCACCCTTTTTTTTTCTTATACCATGTTGTATTAAATTAAAAATGTTGCCTTGCTTAGTTCTAGTCTGCCAAAAGAATTCTGCATCTAGATACTGCAGTTTTTGCAGATTGTAACTATACAGTACACCCCCAAAATTTGCAGGGGTTACTAACATTCCTAGAGCACCCGCGATTTGTGAAAAACCGTGAATTTTGGATGTGGTTAAAAAAATGCCTATTTTCATAGTTTAAACCCTAAATATGCCCCCAAAACACTTTAATTTCAAACTCTGCTTAATACATTACCTAAAAATGAATGTAAAGGTAAACCTGTATACTGTACTGCTATGTCTCCCGCAGTGCTAGAATGTAAAATACCGATGTTACCGCTTTATGTACTGTAATTCATGCAAGCACATTTTCATTGCCAAAACCCTTAGACGGTGCAGCTCGTGGGGTTGCATCTTGGGACTTAAACAGCCTTGGGGGTTAATGCATCCCTGGATGCCAAATACTTTTTTGCTGCACTTTAAACATCACAATTCACAAAGAAAAAGTGAAATTTTAATGGAACACATTTTTCGTGCAAAGAGCATCACAATTACTGCAACACTGATAATTTTACACACTGCTAATGAACTGTAAAAATTATTTAAACTACTGGAACAATATGTACAACAGAACAGATCTGCACAGAAACACAGATTGTAGAGACAGGAACTTTATTCAAACACTTCAGACAAACATGTCTCTTTCAGAAGTAAAAGGAGCTCAGTATGCAGTTATCGATTTTAAAGACTAGACAAACATCATATGGGAGCATAACCCCCAACAGGAGCAGAGAATGTCTGGGGGAGGAGAGGGAAACAAAGCAATCGGCCAAAAAGGACAGGTGCTGTTTAGGCTTTTAAGTAAATGTAGCGTCGAAGTAAGCCCAGTAAGTAAGGGAGCAATGTGAAGGTAATCTATTGGCGTTTTTTAAGAGCGTCTGTGTCTTCTAGGGGTGCGTTCAGCCCCCCTGCTCACAAGGGGCTGCCGCTAAGATTCACACCATCAAGAAGACAGTGATTTATTTATTTTTATGGTGGAGATTCCAGGGACACATCCAGCCTTGGCCCAACCCACGCACACTCCACAAACAGAGACAAAAACAAAGCAAACCGGTGATCAAACAGCAAATAAAGAATGTAATGGAAACAAATGAAATAAGAAAACAATACCACCACCCTGTTCCCTTTATAGCGATTACACATTAAATACAACAAAGCACAAACAAAACACCTACAGTAAATCATGAAAAATGGCAACGGATGAAATGATGAAAACAGATAGTCCAGAGATCTGCACGTTGAATGGGAATGTACAGCTAGTCCTACCGGTAGTTCCTGAAATGGTGAAGACTGGTTCAGGAGTGCTCCTTTCTTTGCAGGATGGCCATGAATCCACTTGCAGTCCTCATGTACACGGGCAGACGGCAGACAATCCAACCACATGAAACGATCCAGGACAAAATGAAGTACAGGTAACCCAACAGAAGGCAGACAGATAGGAACTTGAAACACAGATTAAAAAAGCTTTTTTGCTTATGGTCAACGGCCCTCTTTTTAAAAGCCGCGCTGACATCCTTTGACCTAAACAGCCCCAGCACCCTCAGCAGAAGACCAATCAGAGCCACTGCAGGGACTGTTGGGAGTTGCAGTTTCAAATTCTGTTGGCTACTTTTACCATCCCAAGCTGCAGTTGCTTCCTGTTCTCTCTACAGCGCAGTATTGCCACGAAAAAAGCCATAAAAATTGCGGAGGATATTTGTGATTTCCGCTAACAACTATTAGTTGGGCTCTAAGGAAAAATCCACAAATGACTGAGGCTGCGAACTCTGAACCGCAACTTCGCGGGGGTATACTGTATTACTGTACATGCATAACCTTTTCCTAGGTTAATATGAACTTGATTATCCAAATGGTTTTAGGAGGAATGTTAAATTGGCTCTTATCAAAGTAAAGACAATTATAATTTAATGGAATTCAGTATCAAATGATATGTCAGTTTACAAAGCATAAATGTAAATAGACAAAGTTGGTAGATACTTTTCTGCATATAATAAGGTTTATTTAATAATTTTAACTGTTTACTAGTTTCAAATTAACTTTTTTTAAAAAGATATTGAAAACAAACCATAATCTTCAAAATGGCATAGAACCTTAAAGAATCTTTGAAAATTAATATCTATGAAATGCTGTAACTGGAGGATGGACAAACGGACATTGATTGTACTTTTAGTGGATTTATTGAAATGAAAGTGAAAATTGTAGTCAGACCAAACTGACTTAATCTGTCGTGCAATCTGGATGAGCGCTTGTGTGCTGTACTTTTGTGCGTAGTTGGCTTCGTTCTTAGATGCTACATATAAAATGATTGAAATATTGATGGGACCTTTAGGACTACATATTGCAATGATGCATGCACAATAAAGATGAAAATGTTATGTTCTGATTTAATGTAAAGGGTTGACATGCGTTGCATTTTAAAATTTGTCATGAAGTCAATGCAGTCAAAAGCATTCTTTACAGGTTTGAGTACGTTCACTAGTGTTTAGCTGATGGCTTGCAGCCTTGTTCCAAGTGTTACCATATAAGGATGCACACTCCTCCTCTGTGTTTATAGTGATCAAGAGATCATCCTAGCAGGCCTCTGAAAAGCAGTGTGCGTATCCAAGATTTATAATAGCAAGGTTTAAATTTTGTTGAATACTAATGGAATGCTTTTAAACACTGTTAAGAGATGTTGTATACAAGAGTTCAATTTGAAGGCACTAGACCTATATTAACAATAACGAATTTTACCATTTGCTTTTCAAGATTTATAGCAACCAATAAACTAAGCTTTATATTACGTGAATGTACAAATGTTAGTGTTTTTTTTTTTTTTATACCTTACTTTACAAGTAAATCTACTTGCACATGCTTAACTTTCTTTATCCTTGACTAAAACTTTCCTACTTCATGGATAGCTGAAATTGCTTGAAAATAAGTCAACAGACCTAAAGCAGAACCGCATATCCCACTCTAGGTTTGTTCACATTGTCATATACATGGAAGCTATATTTAAGTTGCTGTAGATTGTGCCCATGTAGGGCATAACAGCTGGCTTGATTACTCTGTGGATATACTGTTGCATGGTAAGGCTTCCTTAATGATATACATATGTGCCTGCTGTTTTATATTTTGTAGTTTCTCTGTAAAACCTAGCCCAAGGAAAAAAAAACAAAAGCAAGTAATTTTTATTTATTTATTTATTTTTTAATTCAGGCCTAAATGAACAGAACAGCATATTTTGTTTCCTTATTTAGTTCACGCTCATTGTGCTTAATATCTGTTCAGTTGTATTCCAGTAAGATGAGATTTTATTAACCACTGGTATACTTCTTATTTTTGCATTTTTTCATTACCTTTAGTTTTGCTGTTAGAGTTAAGTCGCACTATACCACCGAAATGTGTAAAATTACC
Source organism: Polypterus senegalus (assembly GCF_016835505.1). Lineage (NCBI taxonomy): Eukaryota > Metazoa > Chordata > Cladistia > Polypteriformes > Polypteridae > Polypterus > Polypterus senegalus. The sequence continues at coordinate 165,564,055 of NC_053164.1, read as the reverse complement.
TCTCAGTTCATTACAGATATTGAGGTATAGTTTCTATATCTCTATCTCTAATCCCATCCAAAATGGTTTTACCAATAGGTCAGGTTGAGTAGCATGTAATGGTATAGCATTGCTGCACCCACTGCATGGCTCGGGATCCTGGTTGGCAACCCCCCAGGCAGACGTGGTCCAGTCCCACACCCATCTATCTGCCACAAGTAGGTTTTACATGGATGTCCAGCCACTCATGTCCTCGACGGCGAGGATCCTGTGAGCCGGATCAACCTCGGAGAATCTCTCCACATGGCTATAGTGCCGTAACTGACATTCCCTCACAATGCAGGTAATGTGCCTTATTCTGGAATCCATGAGCAATCACTCTTTCGACAAAGTCAAACCATTGGTGCCCAAGGATTCTCCAAAGAGACATGGTACCGAAGGAGTCCAGTCTTCACCTCTGGTCACTGGATAGCATCCATGTCTTACAACCATATAGCAAAACAGGAAGCACCAGGACTCTAAAGACTTGATCCTTTTGTACTTTTGCAAAGATATCTGGATCGTCGCACACACCTTTCCAGTGACCTCATGACCATCCACCCAAAAAATGATTTGGTTTCCAAGGTACAAAATCTTTATTGCTGAATTTGCAGGTGCCGAGTCATAACTTTATTCGAAATGGGATTATCTTCAGCAAGCAAGTGCATGGGTTGCAAATGAGAAAAGTCAAGGTCCAGCTCCCCTCTCCTGGTTCAAAGAATACAAAGTCTTCTTCATCAAACAGGTTCACCGGCTCGGAAGTAGCTACTGGGGCAGGTACAGCCTGAGGGAGAGTGAGGACAGGGAAGAGAGCCATTAGGTTGATCGGAGCTTAGACTTTTAAATGTACTAAACCTTTTGTGAGAAGCATGTTATGTGGTAAGCCTGCAGCTGGTCACTCAAATGACGGGTAAGAGTTTTTGTTTCTCATTGAAATACTGTTTAAGAGGGAGTTTCTGATGGGCAGCAGTGTTACTTTGCCATAGGTCTACTCTTTTTCTTTTTTTTTAAAAGAAAAAAAGGCTCAAACAAAGAGCATATGTCCATGTAGCTACCAGCGCTGTGTGGTAGGAAAACAGAGTAAGGTAGTTCCCTATAAGCAGCAGTCTCCGCCATTATGGGCAGCTAATCAGTGGCAACAATGGTCACAATACAAAGTCACCTCCTGCTTGTGTCCTGGAGCTGCAGTTTTTGGTTTTTTTAATTATACATGTATATATCTTTTTTCAGCATTTTTTATTTTGTATGTCAGTGGGTTTCTTAATTATACATGTATATTTAATTGTTTGTATATGCACATTCTCTGCTCCTGACGGAGGGGGTGTGAGCAGAGGGGCTGTTTGCACAGACGCCATTTGCTTAGAAGATATGGACGCTCCTGTAAAAAATGCTGAAAGACTACCTTCACATTGATCCCTTCATTGCGGCCGCTTTATCGTTTACTTAAAAGCCCAACAGACCTATTGATTTTTGATTGTTTACATTTCTCTCTCTCTGTCTGACATTCTCTGCTCCTGACGGCACTCCTTTGAAGAGGAAGATATGTTTGCATTCTTTTAAATGTGAGAAAGAACTGTCATCTCTGTCTTGTCATGGAGCACAGTTTAAACTTTTGACTAAAGGGTGGTGTTTCATTTCTAGAGGTCTCTAATGTTAAAAGACGTATTTAGAAGGTCATAAATAGGTTTTCTATGCTCTAACTGCGAAAATATTAGATTTATAAATAAATGAATTTCCACGAAGTAGTATTCTTTATCTGTCTGGAGTGGATTATCCGCTATAAACGAGGCTTTACTGTATAACTGCGGAGAATATTTATAAACAGTGTGGGAGAGTTTCTAAGGGCTTAAAATATATAAAAATAACCATACAAACATATGGTTTCTACTTCGCGGATTTTCACCTATCGCGGGGGGATCTGGAATTACTGTATTTCACTATGACTCAGATGCCAACGCGAGTGGCAGCCTTTCCAGCAGCTCTGTGTATGACTATCTTAGTCTTTATCTTTATCTTTCTATCTTTTTCTCTATTTTTCTTTATTTCACTGTTAACTCCTACCACTTTCTTTTTATGTGGACTCTTTTTACTACTTGGAGATGGATTTTTACACACCAAGACTCGTCTATTCAAGTAGCCAACTTCAAGCGCTGAGAACAAATGCGCACTCCGGTGTAGTTCCCTATTTACCTGACGAGGTAAGAAGGCAGTATCAGGGCAGCAGAGCCGGCGCTAAGATAAATGCCAAGCGTCTAGCAAAAAAGTGGCGCTACAAACCTTCGGTGCCTTCTGTGATCCTGGGAAATGTGAACTCGCTACCGAATAAGATCATTGAACTGGCTGCACTGATGAAAAATGTCAGGATCTACAGAGAATGCAGTTTGCTGTGTTTTAGTGAAACGTGGCTAACTGCTAACATCCCAGATGCTAACGTGGAGCTACCCGAGTTTAGCACAGTTAGAGTGGACAGAGATGCAAGTACCTGCGGGAAGCAGAAAGGAGGGGGTGTCGCTCTCTATATGTCAATACAAGATGGTGCAACTCTGGACATGTTAAAATCTCCACTTGCTGCAGGGACATCGAACTGTTGGCCGTAAGTTTGCGTCCCTATTACTTGCCCAGAGAGTTTGGACATGTGATCGTTGTTTACATCCCCCCCTCGAGCGAAAGCGGAGCTAGCGTGTGACGTCATCCATTCCACGGTTGCTAAGTTACAAACACAGCACCCTGAGGCGCTTGTGCTAATCGCTGGAGACTTTAACCATGTAATGCTGGATAAAACATTACCTGCCTTCTCCCAGTATGTGGATTGTAACACCCGGGGAAATGGGATTATCGACCTACTGTATGCAAACATTAAAGACGCATACAGCGCCACCCCGCTGCCTGTGCTTGGGAAAGCAGATCATAACCTGGTTCTGCTTCAGCCTCACTACACACCAAGAGTGATGGAGCTACCTACAACCACACGCTCATTCAGGAAGTGGTCCCCTGAAGCGGAGCAGGCTTTGAGAGACTGCTTTGGAACTACGGACTGGGATATCCTGCAAGGATCACATAGTTGGAACATTGAGGTGGTTGTTGACTGCACTACTGATTACATCAACTTCTGTATGGACATTGTAGTTCCAGTAAGAACAGTACGCTGCTATGCTAACAACAAGCCATGGATTACAAGTGGCCTCAAGTGCCTTTTGAACCAGAAAAAAGGCTTTTAAAGGCTGTGATCAGCATGAGCTCAAGCGTGTACAGAAGGAACTCCGAGTTCAGCTCAGGGTAGCGAAGGAGCAGTACAGGAGAAAGCTGGAGCAGAAGTTGCAGAATAACTGCATGAAGGAAGTGTGGGATGGGATGAAGATCATCACTGGCTGCAGCTCGAAGCGGGGTGCCACCATCAAGAGAGATGTGGATAGAGCAAACCAAATGAGCACCTTCTTTAATAGGTTTGACCACCCTAACCCACTCTCTCCTCGGAGTACTGCATCCTTCAACCATCCTTCTGCTGATACCAGCATAGGAGAGACATCTCCACCCACAATTACAGCAGCGCAGGTAAGCAGAGAGCTGAGGAGACTTCGTGCCAGCAAAGCACAAGAGGTCCAGATGGAGTATTGCCACGACTGCTGAAGGCCTGTGCGCTGGAACCTAGGGAGTCCTCTATATCACATCTTCAACCTGAGCCTGGAACTGGGGAGAGTCCTGAGGCTTTGGAAAACCTCTTGTATCACCCCAGTCCCAAAGGTATCATGTCCTAGTGAGCTGAATGACTTCCGGCCTGTCGCTGCGACGTCACATGTGATGAAGACCACGAAGCGGCTGCTGCTTCACCACCTGAGGCCACAGGTCCACCGCGCCCTCGACCCTCTCCAGGAGAAGGTGGGGGCAGAGGATGCCATCATCTATATGCCACACCGATCCCTCTCCCACTTGGACAGAGGCAGTGGTGCTGTAAAATTTGTTTTTGGACTTCTCTAGCGCTTTCAACACCATCCAGCCTCTGCTCCTTAGGGACAACCTGACAGAGGTGGGAGTAGATTCACATCTGGTGGCATGGATCGTGGACTATCTTACAGACAGACCTTGGTATGTGCGTCTTGGGAACTGCAGGTCTGACATCGTGGTCAGCAGCACAGGAGCACCGCAGGGGACTGTACTTTCTCCGGTCCTGTTCAGCCTATATACATCAGACTTCCAATACAACTCGGAGTCCTGCCTCATGCAAAAGTTCGCTGACGACACTTGTGTCGTGGGCAGGAGGAGGAGTATAGGAAGCTAATCAAGGACTGTGTTAAATGATGCGACTCAAACCACTTACACCTGAACACCAGCAAGACCAAGGAACTGGTGATGGATTTTAGGAGGCCCAGCCCCCTCATGGACCCCGTGATCATCAGAGGAGACTGTGTGCAGAGGGTACAGATCTATAAATACCTGGGAGTGCAGCTGGATGATAAATAGGACTGGATTGCCAATACTGGTGCTCTGTGCAAGAAAGGTCAGAGCTGACTATACTTAGAAGGTTGGCGTCCTTCAACATCTGCAATTAAGATGCTGCAGATGTTCTACCAGACGGTTGTGCAAAGTGCCCTCTTCGTGGTGGTGTGCTGGGGAGGCAGCATAAAGCAGGAGGACGTCTCACGCCTGGACAAACTGATGAGGAAGGCAGGCTCTATTGTAGGCACGTAGCTGGACAGGTTGACATCCGTGGCAGAGCGACGGGTGCTGAGCAGGCTCCTGTCAAGCATGGAGAATCCACTGCATCCACTGAACTGTGTCCTCTCCAGGCAGAGGAGCAACTTCAGCAACAGACTGCTGTCACTGTCCTGATCCACTGACAGACTGAGGAGATTGTTCCTCCCCCTCACTGTGCGACTCTGTTCCTCCCCCTCACTGTGCGACTCTGCAGTTCCACCCGAGGGGGGTAAACGTTAACATTATTTAAAGTTATTGTCTGTTTTTACCTGCATTTCTATTACTCTTTAATATTGTTTTTTGTATCGGTATGCTGCTGCTGGATTATGTGAATTTCCCCTTGGGATTAATAAAGTATCTATCTATCAGCTTGCTTTTGTTTTCTTGGAGTATCATCTGTGTAATTACTAGATTATATAGAATCTTTCTTACATGAATTCTTTGAACTGTGCTATTTTTTTTTTCTCTCTTTAATACCTACTTGCCTTTGTTTTCCATGGAGAACTATCTGTTCAGTGTTGACCAGCCTAGTATATAGGCTCTGTTTATATACATAGACATTTTGGTAGTACATTATTTGGTTGTTCAAATTCTTGGCCACAAGTTAGGTTTTGTGAAGATTGCAGCTGCTTTCTTAGTATATCATTTTTCATTTTATTTTGAAAGTATTTTGTTCTGCTTATGCTTTACGTCCTTGATTCTGTAGTTTCCCATATGATGACAGTAGGAATTGTGTAATATGTGGCCTTTGACACCGTAGTCTCTGAAAAATACTTTCCTTTAGAACAGTGGTTCTAATGACATGTTGGTAAAAGAAGAAACGCAAAGTTGAAAGTGGCAAGCATGAACAAAGGTGGGCAGAGGCAGAGATTGAAAGACCGAGTGAGAGCCCCACTACAAACTAGAACCACTTACGGGTCAGTGGAAGTTCTTTACGTTGAGAATGGTGTATTCTGCAGCGCCCCGGAGGCACTCATGCACCACAGCAGAGTTGTTTAACCTGACTGCAATTCTCAGCCAGCCATGCAAGTGTCCGTGCAGGTGATTATTTTCTTCTGAATTGACTTTTCTCTAAGACACCACCAACACTGCACCTGAGCTTTTGCTGCGGAGTATAACACTGTGCATTCAGTTCATCAGCGTACATTTTTACATTTTTAGCAATTTCTGAAGTATTGGGACAGATTATTTCAACAGTCACATGAAATAATGACATTATCTCTGTATTTTCCTTCAGGAAATTTCTTTGAGGATGCATCCACTGTTTTCCACCAGTAGCTGCTGAAAACGTTTGAAGCTAACACATGCATAGGCTGATAGACTGCAACAGACATGTGCAAACTACAAACTCCTTAACCATAACCCGGTTAAGAGTTTCAAGGCCACATAACCAAGTTACTCATGGAGAAATCTATATATCTGTTAACCTGTTTCTCAAAGAGCAATCACATGGCATTTCTGAAATTGTTTCTGTGAATAACCAGGTTATAAACAAATGTAAATGCACTGATTTGTTTATAAACCCTACACATCTCCCAAAGTGATCAAAATGCACCCCTATTTTCACCCCAGCAGGAAATCTTCTTGGGTACATGTGAAATTTAAGTTCTGTTTTTACAATTTATACATTTAAAAAAAATTGTTAAAATTATTTGGACATGAGAGAAATTTAAAGATAAGCCACCTTTCTCTTAAGAGTTCAGTACTTAAGACCAAAACAAACGGGTGATATTCACAATATTTTAATTACGGAGGATGGTACACCAAGAAAAACAAACCCTTCTTCAAGGCCTTCTGCATATACCTGGGTCTAGTGCTGGGCGATATGGAAAAATCATATATCACGATATGGATTATTTTATATCACAATAACGATATATATCACGATATACCACCCACAATAAAGTACGTTTTCAGTTATTCTCTGAAAAGTTTGACAAAAATATCATTGCATACTTTTTTTTGCAACTTTATTTTGAAGTGACATTTAACTGAACTGTCACAAATGAGAAAAATACATTTTAGTTTAGCAATATAAATGTATCAACTGACAACAGATGTGGTGGAGGTAGAGCTACAGTAGCCTTCACATTTTTTTATCCACATCATAGTTATTTAAATAGTATTATCAAAATAAACTTTATTAAAAAAAAATTAAAGTGCACAACCCTTTCAAGTTTCTGAGCAGAAAAGCACTCAATTATAAAAAATAAACACAAAACATTTTTCAACCTTGTAGTGCAAAGTTTGCAAACCAAAATAAAGTATCAAAAGTAAATATCAGAGTTGAACATAACACTGTTTAAGGCATTAGCCATGAATAAAAGTGCAAACATAAAAGGCTACTTTGTAAAAGTAGAAAAAATGACTCTGTCAAATTTATAGATAGATAAATACTTTATTAGGGGGTCTTTCTTGGAATTACTACAGTAAAAATGACAGTACAGTAAACTAAAAGTACCTCATACAAATTACTGCACGAGTAACGCACCTTGGGCTATCATGGCTCCCGTGTGGTCATCTGGAAAGTACGCAGTCTGTAAACAGCGAGCACAGAGGATCCAGCCTTTGCTGATGTAATGGATGGTTACGCTCATGTAGGGCTGCGTAGCTCTGCTCGTCCACAGGTCAGTTGTCAAAGCATAATGGACCACACTGCGAACATCCTTCTCTACTTGGGCCGTGCATGCGTTATATAAGCGAGGCAACTCGACTTTACTGAAGTGCTTACGACTGGGCATAACGTACTCGGGTCAAGGACTTTGACGAGGTCTCGAAGCTACCCTTCTCAACTGCATACACGGGGGTCATGCCTTTACAAATGTAATGCAAGATGGCACATGTGATTTCTTTATGGCGCTGGGATGTTTTTTCAAACGGTGTGCTTTTTATGAAAGACTCTTTAATTTTAGGCTGGCTATATTTTTTATCGCCACTTGCCCGGGCTGTTTCACAACTTTCTTTACGTCGCATTTCTTCGATTCTCCCGTATTCTTTTTCGTGGACCTTCTTCAAGTGGTAAAAGAGGTTTGTTGTGTTAGCGTCGGGCGCGGAAACAATCTTTTGGCCGAGTTTGCACATGACTGTCTTCTGCTCCGTGTCAGAGCTCTTGAAGCCAAAATGCAACCAAATCACTGACGTACCCCCACGTTTTGGTAAAAGTACTTCTTGGGCTGCTGCCTGCATAGCAGTTTCAGTTTGTTGCGACTCCGGGCATTCATCTTTAAGCACACACGAGTTAACTAGCGTAAAGCATGTCGCAACAACGTAAAGCGTCTTGTCGCAAAACCACAAGACGGAGTTTCTTTGCGAAAAAGTTCATTTTTATTCTTGATTATCACTTATATAAAGGGTAGAGTATGCATTGCATAGCGACAAGACATTATCATACATTTGTCATAGCCTATTTAATGCAATATTTTATTTAGTAATTGATAAAATTAGGTTAGAAACGATAGAAACGATAGAAGAGAAATAGGACGATAGAAAAGTGTCTATCGTCCCCACAATACATATCGTCATATCGGCCAGTACTACCTGGGTCTAGTTTAGTTTATAAAACTGCATGGATTCAAGCAAAAAAAATGGGCATACGCCAAAAAAACTGAAAACCGTGTATACAAATTTCTACATAATTTCTACCTTTTTATAAATGATCATCATCTTACAGATGTGCATACTTGTACGTGTCTCAGACTCGGCTCAGATGCCATTCTGAAAAAAACACATATGGACTATGCCTACCATCCTCGTACATATGTAATAACAAATTTTGCATAATTTCCTTGGCTGGTAGAGAAGCCACCCACATGATGCATCAAGGCCCTCCAGTCGGCATTCATAGTGCTCTTAGCACGACAGTAAAGTGTGGGGTTGAGAAAAGGCATAAGGCGCCAGTGTCTAAGTAGCCATTATCACCAGGCAAATGCTATATAAATGGCATGATTTCTGTTACAATGAACAGTATAGGCCTTAATGAAAAACTTAGTTCAGCCATTTACTTTGCCAACAAGCCAGCCATTATGAACTGTACCTTAACATCTGCCAAAGCTACTTTGCTTCAAAATAAATAAATCCAGGATTATTTATTATTATTTGTGGCCATCGAGCCACAACATTTGTCAGTCTGTTCTTGGCTTCAGATAACTTGTTTAATGGAATGTAACTGCTTACAGTTAACAAATTTGCAATAAAAGCATCTATAGAAAATTATGCTACTTTTTAAGTGCAGTAAATTGCTCTAATTACTCAGGGAGTGCTTTTTTATCTATACTAATAAAAGGCAAAGCCCTCACTCACTCACTCACTCATCACTAATTCTCCAACTTCCCATGTATGTAGAAGGCTGAAATTTGGCAGGCTTATTCCTTACAGCTTACTTAAAAAAGCTAAGCAGGTTTCATTTCGAAATTCTACACACAACGGTCGATAACTGTCGACAACGTCTGCCATGTTGTTCTTTCTTATTTATGGCCCCATCTTCACGAAATTTGGAAGGCGGCTTCCCTGTGCTAACCAAAACCGATGTACGTACTTATTTCGGTGGTATGACGCCACTGTCGGCCGCCATATTGAACTTTCCAACGTCACTAATTCTCCAACTTCCCGTGTAGGTAGAAGGCTGAAATTTGGCAGGCTCATTCCTTACAGCTTACTTACAAAGGTTAAGCAGGTTTCATTTCGTAATTCTACACGTAACGGTCAACAATGTCCGCCATGTTGAACTTTCTTATTCATGGCCCCATCTTCATGAAATTTGGTAGGCGGTTTCCCTGCGCTAACCGAAACCAATGTACGTTCTTATTTTGGTGGTATGGCGCCACTGTCAGCCGCCATATTGAACTTTGCAACGTCACTAATTCTCCAACTTCCTGTGTAGGTAGAAGGCTGAAATTTGGTACTTATTTTGGTGGTATGATGCCACTGTTGGCCGCCATATTGAACTTTTCAACGGTCTTTGTTACTTATGGGCCCATCTTCAAGAAATTTGGTACCCGGGTTCCCAACGCTAACTGAATCCTACTTTCGTACATATATACGTCCATAGCCTGCAGCTCGGTCACCGTGTGAGGCGGCGTTGGGTCCCCCATCCCAACTCCTCCCACGTTGTTGGCTGCCTGCCTATATAAGGACGTCCGTCGCTTCAGTCTCTACATTCCCTTCCTTGCTTCGCCGCGGGATTCACGTCTCCCTGCTGATAACTACAGCCTTTTTATTTAATCCACGGCTTCTCCTCTGTTTTATTGTTCATTTATTACGATTATAGTTATTGTGTAGGTATTTTAGACTTACTTTACATTGTTCAAGTACCCATTTCCTTTACCATTCCAACCGTACCCCCATTAACATGTCTATCGAGGTGATCATCATCGATCAAAGAACTGTCACTTACCGAGTGGTTTCCATGCCGGGAGATGGCACCTACCGTTTCCATTCTCTTTGTTACATATTGCACGCCATATCAGGCTCACTCTTGAGGAACATTGTGTCTCATGTATTGAATAACTGGGACAGGTTCAAGGTGTGGACTGATGACGGTACAGGAGATAATTATTCTACACAGGAGCACTAGAAGAGTGAAATTCTTAAGCCCTGCACCTAAGCATCTGCATGTCAGTTGATGGCTGCCGGTGAATTGTTCAGTTGTCGCTTTCAAGTGTACCGAAATGGCCAAATATTTTACACCTTTTGACAACCACCAATGCCTCTTAAACATCTTAGATTGACAGGTGACGATTTCAGTAGTGGACACTTTGATGTTTATGAATGTTTAAACTCTCAAAAGCTGGATGTAAAGTTATCGATGAAACAGGTTGTATACTTACAACGCTTGACAGATGCCAAATGTCTCTTCAACACAAGTCCTACAAATACCATCGTAATTGAAACAAACCATGAAACTCAAACCGATTATGACAGCAGATTTGAGATTTGAAACAAGATTACTGTTTACATGGCCAACTGTACGTTGCATGCTCAAGAGTAAGCTCAGCGCACAGCTTGGTCATATTACAACTGGAGGGCCGAACTCACAATGTGGTATACAAAGAGATCCTTAACAAACAATTATTGGTATATTTTCCCTCAGTTTAAAAAGGTTTAATTTTCTTCTTAATAAAAATTTTAAGGCAGTTCTTCGCCGCTGCGAAGCACGGGTATTTTGCTAGTATTGGATAAAGCTGGTTATGTTTTTTATGTATGTACACCCATGCCATATGAATACTGCATGTTGTATGTTATTGTATGTCGTGGGTTAGTTAATACCTTCTAGCACAGCAGGCATGATGGACTGAAGCTTGGCTGAGATTTTCCTGACCTTTTTGCCCGTTCTCTCAGAAATGACAACGGGTAACCAATATAAATAAATGAAAAACCAAAAAGGTTCCTCAGGGCAAATACGCAGCCCTCTAAAATTAGAGAGTGCACATCATATTTGTCTCTTCTAAAGTTTAATGTGTTTGTCACATTATGCCTATTATAATTATAGCTCAGTAACATGAATTATTTACAAGGAGTCATTTAGCTTGTTTCTCTGCATTTTACTTAGTTGATCAAGGGTCCTGTCATTTCTAAGTTTCTTTGAAATGTTACATATGGATGGGTCAGCCATAGATAATATGCAAATTCTCCCAGTTTTTGTGTGGGGCTTGTGTATGCATAAAATGAGGATCAAAAAAAGCATACAGAATTATTTTTTATTATTTTTTTTTTATCTGACCCCAGCTATCTCCACCACTTGCTTGTCTGGCGTCAAGTTTTTACTGTCTTCTCTCATGTCAAAATTGGATCTTAGACTTAAAAGTTATCCTGCAAAATACAAAATGGATCTGTGTGATTTGAAAACACACTGCACCCACGTGTCCTAGCACTTCTAATAACAGGATCTAAGATTAAATTAGCAAGGTAGAGGTCTTCATTAATTCATTAGCATATGTATTCTTTAGCTTAGTTTGCATATTTTTTTTTGCTGTTATTTGACCAGCCTTCGTCCTTTTGGACCCTTAAATCGTCTTTGGGTCACAGCTCTTGTTGTATACATGGAAATAATTGCTGTAACAAATGTGGTTTGTGTGAGTTTCTGTGTTATCGATGACGTATATAGTATGTATGTACAGCATTCTAAACTTGTTAGTGGAAAGTAAGACAAAAATATGCAGGATATTTCTAAAAATTATGGAATTTGGTCATCGTAACAAATCATTTTGTAATTCGCTAAATAAAAGCAAGTACCTTTATCAAAACACAAGGTTAGGATAAACTATAAAATACTATAATTATGGAAACAGTCACATGGGAGTGCAAAGAAGGTATATACAGTATGACAAGTGTACGCAATTCTTTTAAAAAATTATATGCAGCATCATAATCATTTCTTTTCGAATAACGTAAATTGACAGTATTTAATGAAGACTTGAAAAATGGTTAAATCTAAATTCTCTAGGTTCATGTTTAGTCAAGTATTAAGGCCTCGCACCCATTGGTAGAGTACTATGATGTTGAGCCTTGTACTGTTTTCTTTTATATAGCTGCTTTAACACAATTTATTTTTAATGTCTGTTCATAGCAAATGCAGATAAGCCTGCACAATTAGTCAAACTTGAATTTTTGATATGAAAGTGCAATTACTAGACTGTGAAAGGCTACAGACTATATATACTGCCAATGGTTTGTGTGAACTACCTCCATGCACAAACTATTTTCAGGAACTTTCTTTAGAATGGCCATAAACATGTCCATTAGGTAAAAGAGAGAGAGGGGGGAGGGAGGCATGTGCATATTTAATTGGGGAGGGGGCAATGAATGGGGCAGGATTGAGGAGGTAGATGGGAGTGCGTGTCATAACTCCAATCACAATGCCCACTGTGAACAGACAAAGGAGGAAGAAATTTATCCCAACCTCTTGACAGTAATACCAAAAATCTGTGATTGTGGTTTTAGTTTTTTTTTTTCCACAAGTATGCCTCAAATGTGTTTTCTTGAATTGAACCCTTTGCTACTTCTAAGGGGATGTATTCAGTAGGTATTCATGCTTTTTTTTTCTTTTCCAAATTAGGACCATTACCTCCATTATAAAATGCAAGAATGATTTAGTTTATTTTTAATATGGCATTCTACAGTGGAGTATTTTCAAATTGTACAATCATTTTACATATTGTCGTAACTGGACTGAAAAATACTGAACGTTCCTTTTAATTTACAGATCTGAATACAGTAATCCCTCCTCGATCGCTGGGGTTGCATTCCAGACCCCCCCTGCAATAGGTGAAAATCCGCAAAGTAGAAGCCATATGTTTGTATGGTTATTTTTATATATTTTAAGCCCTTATAAACTCTCCCACACTGTTTATAAATATTCCCCGCAGAGTTATACAGTATAATCCCTTTGTATTCTCTTAGTTATTAGGTAAGACTCATTGAAATTATGCATATAAACACACTGTAAAACCTAAATATTATTTTAAAGAGAGTGTCTCCGATATCACATATGTTACAGCCATTATAATAGACAGGCCACCAGCAATAAATACGTACAATGCAAGAAAAATAGTATACAGTAAATGTGTGTACAGTGACACTAAACATATGTACATGTACTAAGTACTGTAAGTAGAAAATTAATTATGGTTACTCGCCAACAATGACACGATGACTTGTCCGATAACAATGAGTTTAATTTTACTGCACAACAAAGGAGAGCGTTACAGCTCTTCTAAAGGAGCCTCTTCAGGGGACTGTGTAGCACTGCCGTTCTTCTTCAATCCAAATCCCTAAAGCAGATTCCATCCAGACTACTGCCTTATTACATCCACTTACAACTCGTTTTGCACCCTGGTTAAAAGGACACTGCGGCCGTAGATCTTATATTCCTTTCCTAACTTTTTAAATAAAAAGAATCGTAGCCTAATTGATGCTGTAATGGCGTCCTACAGCAGTGTAGCTTTTCCCTTCCTTCAACAAATGCAAAACGTTTACCTTTTCGGCAATCGTTAACATCTTCCGTTGGCACTTAGGCATGGCCCATGAAGCAGTAGCAGGAGCAGATTGTTTTGGAGCTATAATGAAGGGCTTGACTATGCACAAAGATAAACACAAAAGTTAACTCTTTACACAGTGAAACACATTGATGCTGAATGAGCGAGACTAGACTTCCTGGTTAACACTGCATTCAGCTCACAGGAACTTAACTGCGTGCTCTGATTGGTTAGCGTCTCAGTCATCCGCCAATAACGTCCCTTGTATGAAATCAACTGGGCAAACCAACTGAGGAAGCATGTACAGGAAGTAAAAAGACACATTGTCCGCAGAACCCGCGAAGCAGCAAAAAACCCGCGTTATATATTTAGTTATGCTTACATATAAAATCCATGATCGAGTGAAGCTGCAAAAGTCGAAGCGCGATATAGCGAGGCATTACTGTACTTAGAAGCAACGCAATTTTTGATTTCTAAAATATGACAAACTAGCCAACCCGCGGTGTCCCATACGCCGCATAATCAGGCCGGTTTGTTAATGATTTTTAAGCACAGGGAGAAAATTAACATTTGAAAAATCGGTAATGTAATAAATCAGCAAGAAAAGCAACATTGTAACAATGCACGGAACGAACCAACACACAATCGTCTGTGACTGAAAACTGGCAGACCGCCATCACGCCTTCTTCTCCCAGACGGAGGGATGGGGGTGGACGGTGCTGAGGCGCAGAGGGTGGAACGGGAGGAGACGAGAAGGACGTCTATTCCGCTCCCTCCGTCATGCTAGTCTGCTGAGTTCTCGTTCAGTATGCACTGCCTGCTCATGTGCTGTGGGCCGGTAAAAAAGGAGTGTTGGTGGGCAGGGAAACGTGTTCCTGCAGGAGCATCTAAGAAGACGCACGTTTGTTGCGGATGCGAATTGCTGTACGTAGCTGTAAAACAGTTTGCTATGGTGCATGCGGTCGTGCGTCGTAACCGAAAACTCGGTGTTTAAAGACTGCTTACTTCATTGTGTTTTAACCTCAGTTGTAAAGGATTGTTTTAAGGATCCCATGGGACAGACCTCGCAAACCGTTTTACATGCTGCATACGGCGATTCACCTCTGCGAGAAACATGCCTCTATGAACAGTCAACGTGGCTCAGAGGTGAATGTGGCCTCAATGACAGACGAATATAAATGCCGTTTTTTCTGTGTCATCGTGTCCGCGTTGGTGGGCGTGGCTCTGCAAGTTGTCGTCGTATCCAATGGTCTTGGAGTAGGTGGGCATGGCTCCTTCCAACGTGCACCATAGGTGTCTGCCTTGTCGGCGGCTTAGTGAATCCACGCCCCTTCCACCGTGCTTTCCATGAGTGTCTTGCCTTAGTGAATTATACATATAGATATTTGTTTCTGGAGACAAACCCCTTTTAATCATGTATGTTTTCAAGTATTTTGTAAGTCATATGGATATGAAAAACATTTTCTAATTTTCAGTTTCTGTGTTTGATGAGCAAGAAGGCATAGTCATTTCCTTATGTTCACACTGGTGAAGACAGAATCTAAAAAATTGTTTTATAGTCCAAGTAGTTGGCAGATAAAATTCACACTTCAGAAGCCAGGTTTGGAATAATTAAAAAACATAAGTACATTTATTTATACATACATGACATTCACCATATTAGTTTATATTGAGTGACTGACGTTGCTCCTGACCTTTTTTGTTAAGGTTAAGGCTTGGTAATTTTTTTTTTCTTTGGATGCAAGAACAAGAGACAGCCTTAATTGGAATTGGTGACTTTAGTGAAATTGAAAAACATGATATTTTTAAATGTAAATTTATACCTAAACATTTCTAGTGATGAAATGCCAAGTAAAACTGTGTAGCTACACATAAGATTGTATTAAAAAGTTAAGTCAATACTGTCCTTTTAGTGAATAATGTTGTTATTTTTACATTTATAAACAGAATGAAAAGGAAAGAGAAACCTCCTATTTAAGCAAGGATGATCTCCAGCAGAAGCTTGAATTGTACAACTCTGCAGCCGGTAATTTCAGAATGACCTTGGTGGGTTTTCTTATTTTACTTTCAAATAAATTATGCTAAAGTTTTGCAGATAAGGGATTTTTTTTTGTGTGTCTATGGTGGGTTATTGTTGTTTTACGTAGGATGAATAGGTTAAAAATTAATGGGCCATTATTATTAAAAGTCTAAATTAATTCAAGCACAAACAAAAAATGTTTTCTTAATAAAAACCTAAGTCTCTTGTGGCAACCCTGACTGGATTTGTCTTGAGTTTGTCTTGAACCTACAGTGCATCCGGAAAGTATTCACAGCACATCACTTTTTCCACATTTTGTTATGTTACAGCCTTATTCCAAAATGGATTAATTTTTTTTCCTCAGAATTCTACACACAACACCCCATAATGACAACATGAAAAAAGTTTACATGAGGTTTTTGCAAATTTATTTAAAATGAAAAAACAGAAAAATCACATGTACATAAGTATTCACAGCCTTTGCTCAATACTTTGTTGATGCACCTTTGGCAGCAATCAAAGCCTCAAGTCTTTTTGAGTATGATGCCACAAGCTTGGCACACCTATCCTTGGCCAGTTTCGTCCATTCCTTTTTGCAACACCTCTCAAGCTCCATAAGGTTGGATGGGAAGCGTTGGTGCACAGCCATTTTAAGATCTCTCCAGAGATGTTCAATCGGATTCAAGCCTGGGCTCTGGCTGGGCCACTCAAGGACATTCAGAGTTGTCCTTGAGCCACTCCTTTGATAACTTGAAAAGATGAACCGTTGCCCCAGTCTGAGGTCAAGAGCGCTCTGGAGCAGGATCTTTCCCTTTATCCTGACTAGTCTCCCAGTTCCTGCCACTGAAAAACATCCCCACAGCATGAGGCCACCACTATGCTTCACTGTAGGGATGGTATTGGCCTGGTGATGAGCGGTGCCTGGTTTCTTCCAAACGTGACGCCTGGCATTCACACCAAAGATTTAAATCTTTGTGACATCAGACCAGAGAATTTTTATTTCTCATGGTCCGAGAGTCCTTCAGGTGTCTTTTGGCAAACTCCAGGCGGGCTGCCATGTGCCTTTTACTAAGGAGTGGCTTCCGTCTGGCCACTTTACCATATAGGCCTGATTGGTTGATTGCTGCAGAGATGGTTGTCCTCCTGGAAGGTTCTCCTTTCTCCACAGAGGACCTCTGGAGCTCTGACAGAGTGACCATCGGGTTCTTGGTCACCTCCCTGACTAAGGCCCTTCTCCCCTGATCGCTCAGTTTAGATGGCCGGCCAGCTCTAGGAAGAGTCCTGGTGGTTTCGAACTTCTTCTACTTCTGGATGATGGAGGCCACTGTGCTCATTGGGACCTTCAAAGCAGCAAAAACTTTTTCTGTAACCTTTCCCAGATTTGTGCCTCGAGACAATCCTGTCTTGGAGGTCTACAGACAATTCCTTTGACTTCATGCTTGGTTTGTGCTCTGACATGAACTGTCAACTGGGGGACCTTTATATAGACACGTGTGTGCCTTTCCAAATCATGTCCAATCAACTGAATTTACCACAGGTGGACTTCAATTAAGCTGCAGAAACATCTGAAGGATGATCAGAGGAAACAGGATGCACCTGAGCTCAATTTTGAGCTTCATGGCAAAGGCTGTGAATACTTATGTACATGTGCTTTATTAATTTTTTAAATTTTTAATAAATTTGCAAAAATCTCAAGTAAACTTTTGGAATAATGCTGTGATATATCAAAATGTGGAAAGAGTGATGCGCTGTGAATACTTTCCGGATGCACTGTATAAGCAGTTTTTGACTACTGTCAATTTTTTACTTGTGCACAGTCTCACACATTCTGTATAAAAATTTTGCTTGTTGAGACAGAAAATATAGGAAAAACATTTGTTTCACCTATTCTTGGGAGTTCCCATCTCATTTTGTTTACAGCTTAGGTTGGAGCAGCCTTGTCATTTGGGCATGTATCTTATTTGCCATGCAAAG
Source organism: Polypterus senegalus (assembly GCF_016835505.1). Taxonomy (NCBI): domain Eukaryota; kingdom Metazoa; phylum Chordata; class Cladistia; order Polypteriformes; family Polypteridae; genus Polypterus; species Polypterus senegalus. The sequence continues at coordinate 165,546,379 of NC_053164.1, read as the reverse complement.
TGATGGGAAAATTATTGTCAGCGGTGGCTTTTCTCACATTGCCTGTGAAAGGTTTACAAATTACATCACCAGTCACAGTCTTTGTAGTACAGTATATATTTTATTTATCTTGGCGGCTATCCAAAATTTGACTTAAGACTTGTCAGGTTTGACTTTCACTGCAAAAAAAAAGGGCCTCAATGTTTCATCATGTACAACTGCTTATCTGGGAATATCCACCCTTTTAATACTAGATGCTGTTTGGCAAAATGTTCCAAGTGTCTGATAAAGCAGCAGAGCTGACAGTATGCAAAGCACACATCCATCATCAATTTTACATAGGAAAAGGCAAACGCATGAGATGGCATATTATGAAGGGAGCAGTAGGCGAGTGAATGCAGCTTACTTTTGCTTACAGTTTTTGCACATATACAGCAAGACCATCTATGTGTGCAAATATAAGAATAAACAGTTGGTTTTCTTTGCATTTGTACACATCTGCCATCAGGCCGTGTATGTGATTCAACATGTAATTGTGTGTGCATGTAACTTTCTCTACATGCACTAGTATTTCAGGATAGCTTTCCTGAAATCATTTGTGGTGTGTTTTTTTTAATTTATGGTCAAGTACCATGTTGCAGTAGTGCTTCAATTTTTAAAAAGAAAGGCCAACATTTATTCTCCCATTTACAATCATTGCCGGGTCTACTGTGTCGTATGAAAACTTTGCGAGAGAGACACTGTTCAGTACTGTACTATTCGCTCATGGTTCTCGCTCCATCCATTATGTGCCAAATCACATGTTCTCCCTTCTCCACATCAAGTTCTTGCTGGGTGTCTACTTCATGAAAAATTATTTCTGTGCCATTTCAAGTGAGCTTGTAGTCCTCTATTCTTTTTTTTTCCTTTATAAGGTGTAGTGCAATAATGTGAGTGATTATAAATGTTACTATAAAATCAATGAAAAAAATGTAACATTTATAATCACTCACATTATTGCACTACTCCTGATAAAGGGAGAAAAAAGAAAAATAGAGGCCAGACATACATTATTTTTTTTTCATTGATTTTTATAGTATGTCTGGCCTCTATTTTTCTTTTTTGTCCCTTTATCAGGAGTAGTGCAATAATGTGAGTGATTATAAATGTTACATTTTTTTCATTGATTTTATAGTATGTCTGCTGAAGCCACAGCAATTCATATCTGAGAAATGCTGTTCAGTAATGTTGATAGCAGTGAAAATAAAGGATTTCTCAAGGCTAAAAGGATATGCAAATGAAGTCAATTGTGAGTTGGAAGGGAGAGATGGTGATTCATTCCTGGGTACCAATGTTCAATGACATTTCATGTTTTGGTAATAGGGGTTCTTTTATTTATAAAAGCTAAGAATTATATTGTCAATCACATTTTCTGAATGGAACTTCATAGTTATAACAACATCGGCATTTGAAATGCAGCAATTTTGAAATTATCAAGGACGGACAGCTGCATGATATTGGCATTTTAGTAACCAATTGTATGTTTCAAATGTTGTCAGTCCTCTTGCATAAAGGTATTAGCCAAAAAAGTTAAACTTATTATTATTATTTGTTACATTTGAAATTGAACTGCTTAGTTTTCAAAAGAAACTGAAAAAATGGTGTCTTAAAACTTTTGACCTTGTAGCCTCATACAAAACTTCAAAACTTATCCATGTCATTATCTTTTTACCTTTAAAAATTTCAACTTTGAACTTTATAATGTAACAAAGGAATACTTCAAAAACTTGGAGTCGCCGTACACTAGTCAGATGTTTATACCCACATTATACCTTTTTAGATGTATTTTAGTGTAACCTTTTCTGTACTTTTTTAAAATCCATACTAGCAAGTCCATTTTTTAAATAACCATTTGGTGGTCCCATTAACTTTTTCTGCAGCTAGTTGTATTGTCACTAGCTAAACTGAGAACATGCAAAAGTTTCAGCAGTTGTAAAAATCTATATTTGGCTTTCGGTTTTAAAGGTAACATTGCTGAGATCCCCCACTGCTGTGAGAAGTGCATATTTACAATCTATGTTATATGCTTTGCCCAGGTTTGTCAGTTGAAAATGCAAGTATAGGTTTTGTGTAGCTGCATGGTAAACAGGTAGTGTGCATTGGTGCCACACAGCCTCAAAAGACTGGATTTGTATCCTGGCCTTGTCACTAACTGAGGCATTTGCATATTCTCCCAGTGTCTGTGTTCATTTTTCTCTAGATGCATAATTTTTCCTGCAGAGTCCCAAAAATATGAAGTTTGAGTTAAGAGTGTGCACAACCTATGATAGCCCTGTCAATGGCTCCCCACAACCCTGAAATTGATTGATCCAAGGAAATGAATGGATAAAGAGAAATGCTTAGTTGCTAAACTCCTGAACTATATATTAAACAATTCAAAAAGACAATATACAACTTTAGCAATACAAATCATTATTTTAAATAGGAATAGTATGCATTATTAAAATAATAAAAATATGTGATAAATCATTTTAATATAACAATACAACATCGCCATAGCTCTGGACACTTGTCTGCATTTAGGATGCGGATAGACTGCAAAAAAAAAATTCTCCCTCAGTCTCTCTGAACAGGTTTTCTAGTAGCAACAGTGCATCTCTGACTGAAATACAGAAAAAAGGCCATTGTTGGATGGCTGACATTTCTAATTTAAAAAAAAAAAAATTTGTGGGCCATTTTGTTGCTTGATATAGATGCCCTGGAAGATGGAGCGTGCATACCAATTGATGTAATCGGCTGACTGCATCGCTTTCTGCAGTGCCTTGTGGTCCTGCTATGTAGTAATGTCACAATTGCCGGAAGGTTTATACTCTATACCAATATTACTGAAACTTTTAACACTCTACCTTTCAGCCACAAAAGCAGGAATCCCATGTGTTGGCTTTTAATTAAGGTACCTCCATTATTGAAGTGAACAATATTGTGCCTTTTTCTTTAATATATGAAGACTTAACAGTAACAACAGCTTTAAAATTCTTGTATATCCAACAAGTAGTTACCCAACTATGATTTAAGTAAACAAGTGTTGGCATTCTTGAATATCAAAATACAATGCAGCACTTGAACTTTAATTTGTGGCAGAGGTGGAGAATCTCCCCAATATTAATTGCAGATCGGGAGTTTACTGTATGATTTTTGGGAGAATTTTAGCATTGTGCTTATAAAGAATGGTGTCCTCATAAGCTAGCTGATTTACCTTAGCATGTGCACCTTCCAGATTTATTCTGACATTTTCTGTCCAGTAACCAAAAATACTACTTTAATCATAATAAATATAAAAAAAAAATCAAACATAATATAAACAGCGTACTGTTGTTTTTGCTCCTTCAAAACCCAAATGAATGAAACTTATTCAGTGTTTGCAAGTTTATATTTAGCAATGCTGTTGTGTGTGTTTATTTATTTATTTATTTATTTTTGTTCTCGCTGTGTGTGTTGGTGATTTTGCTCATCTCTTTTAACATCGTACATGTGATATTAATGGGGAGATGTCCCTTGTCCTTCAGAACATTGAAACACTAAATTTTTATATTGATATTAACAAGTGGAGCAACTTTTGCCATTGTCAATGGAGACCAGCCAGACAGGCACTTCATCCGAGTCTTGCCTTGATGTTTATTTGCAGTAACTGTATTAGTGCTTCCAGGCCTCCCACACTCCTGTATGCGTGACAGGTCCCTCACCCCGACTGAGTCATTGATTTACATGCGAACTGGATGGATGCTTGGACCGATGGACATTTATGGAAGTGCTCGTTACAAGGGAGCAGTGTTTTTTAGATTTTTTTTTTTCTTTTAAATAAATCTGAGGTATCCTGTATTTAATTAACTGGGGGGGCTTTGGTTCAATTACAGTATATATAAGCATGAGTGGCAGAAAAAAAAAGACTCTGAAAGAAACAGAAACAACAGCTAAAGCTTCATCCAAATCTAAACAGACTTGAAGTTCAAGCTGAAGGTACGGCCTGCCAGAGACTGACCTGGAACGGACAGGCGAAAGCACAGGTTTCCTCGGACTTGTTGATACTGCTGCATCATCCCCAGCCGAGAGTAAAAGTGGGAGTGAATGTGCAAGTGATTCAGGCTGGGATAATTTGCCAATTCCGGAAGGCTCAGTGAAACGGAAAATGCCCTTAACTTCCAAAATGATCTGTCTGAGCTGAAGGTGATGATCATTTCAATGGCCACCACTCGACATAAAGGAGCTCAAGGACAATATAAAGAAGGATATAAATGATTATAAGGAAAAAGGGCATACATGATATAAGGAAAGAAATAAAGGACATATACAAGACAAATAAGAAGCTGTTTCAGGATATTAAAGGCCAGGTAACCCATTTAAATTGATTTGAAGCAGCCTTTAAAGGTATGCTAGAGAAAATTGAGGAGAAAATACAGGAAAATGCGTCTAAATTTGAGAATAAACTTAGAGCACTGTGGTACCAAAACATCTTCCAAGAGCAACTTCTCACAAACATCCAAGAACAGTTTGGCGACGAAAAATGCCTTTTATAACCCGATGGAGCACCATGTCATAAGGCAAAAGTGATAACTAAGTGGCTCTGGGAACAAAACATTGAACATTGACATCCATGGCCAGGAATCTCCCCCAACCTTAATCCCATTGAGAACTTGTGGTCAATCCTCAAGTGGCAGGTAGACAGACAACAACCCACAAATTTTAATAAAGTCCAAGCTTTGATTATGCAAGAATGGGCTGCCATCAGTTGGGATTTGTCCCAGACATTGATTGACAGCATGTCAGGGTGAATTGCTGAGGTCATGAAAAAGAAGGGTCAACACTGCAGATATTGACTGACTCTTTGTATAAACACAATGTAATTTTCAATTAAAGCCTTTGAAACTTACGAAATGCTTATAATTATACTTCAGTACACCATAGAAACATCTGACAAAAGATATAAAAACACTGTAGCAGCAAACTTTGTAAAAACCAATACTTGTGTCATTCTCCAAAATTTTGTTTACGATTATAGAAGGCTGCCACCTCTCAAAGTCTGATAAAGGCAATCTAGCAGAAAATGATGACCTTGTAGGGTGCATTTCTCTATAATGCCACAATTCTGCTTTATATACACTTATGTTCTTCCAGAAATGTTGCTTGGTTTTGGTAGTAGTTAATGGTTTACTCAAAGCAAATCTGTTCACTGGCAAAAAAAAAAAAAAGAACTACTGCACTAGGAGAACATGCAAACTCTACATATGCATTCAGTTGCTGGATTTGAACCTAGTATGTTGGATCAGTAAACTGTCAGTGCTACTCAGTCTGCTCTACTATGCCACCTAAGATAATAATGTGTTAATTTATATTTTAAATACCTCAATTTCTTAAATTGAGCTTTCACAATTAAAGCTTTATGTTGCTCAACTCTCTTAAAGCTGCAGAAAATGATACTTGAAAGAACAATAGGGTATGGATTGAAAGTTAAAATACTTTTCATATTTTTATATGCTGTAGATTTTTTTTTTCTTCTTGATTTACACTACTGATACAATATTTTCTCAGCAAGTGTTTTTTGCCAAACACGAATGGAAATCTCTACATGCAAAATTAAAATTAATAGCATACATAAGTTATCTAAATGATTGCCTGCTAACTTTATCTACAATTTCATAAACTACTGTAAACATCAGAAAGTATAAAAAAAAACAATAAATGCCAGAAATATTAAAATCAAAGTGGTTTTTAAGCTGAAATTTTCTAACCCCTCCCCCACAACATACTTTATTTCACCCAGGAATCTGAACAATTTCCCTCTCTGTGTTAAACTTAAGGGGGAAGGGGGCAATATTCACCTCACCTCCAATTTCAAAAAATAATTTCAAGCTCTGGGTATAAAGTTACTTTATGTAATGAGAAATGTACATTACAATTACAAGAGAGATTGATGTCTCCATTCCACAACAGCAAGTCAGGTTAGTGTTAGTCATAGTGTTAATAATGAAATGTAGTATGTTTGTTTTTAATATGCTTCTGCCTCAAATTCACTTGCAATGGGAATATATAATGAAAACTTACTGCTTAAAACACCAAAATCCTTCCATGTCAGTGCAGAAAATAGATAGGACAGTGGTCATGTGACCTCCTCTTTAATTGACTACTCTTCACAGATAAGCCTTTTAGGGAAGTTTTTAGAAGAATGTTTGTGTACATGTAAATTTATTTTATTTAGGGTTGTACACTGTAAATGCACCATAGTACACAGTGTGCAATGAAAGTAAAATTAGTGTTTGGAACAAAAATTGATTTTTCGATTTCCTAAGAAAAGTAGAAGTTAGTTTGTGTAACCAATAAATAAAATTTTCAATAGTGTTAATGGGAAAGTGAACCTTAACACACCATTTTAGTTTTGTTTAGAAAATGGCTAATCTCCTACCAGGAAATTAACTCTCCACTCATTCCAAAGGACATATCTTGGATTTGATTTGCTGCTCTGGAGTTACCCCGCTTGATTGTACTGCGGATGAACTCCCCATAAATGATCATTTTCTTATTTTATTCAATATTAAACTTTCACTTTCCAACACTAAGCTTTTCCCGTCTCATGTCTTTCAGTAATATTCTTAATATTAACTTAGACTCTCTTTCCTCTAGTATTGATTCCCTTATGGACATTGATAATTTATCCACTCCTGAAGAACTGGTCTCACACTATAACACTGGACTTAATGGTATTCTTAACTCTGTCACTCCATTAAACACTAGATCTGTTTCTTTCTCCTTTTCTGCTCCCTGGTTCACACCTGAACCGGTAATTCGAACGGATATATAAAAAAACTGGACTCTCTGTGAACAAAGAGATGTACAAAAAACCATATACTTTATTACAAGGTCTGTATTGCCCAAACTACATCTAACTATTATACTCTAATTATTTCTTCCAATGAAGGAAACACCAAGTCATTGTTTTCACAACTTAACAATATCACACAATCCCAGGATTCTTTACCTTCTCACCTTTACTCAACTGAATTTTGCAATTCCCTTATGTCCTTTTTTTTTTTTTTTTTAAATGAAAAACTCCAGATGATTAATCAGTCTCTCTGTATGGATTCCTCCAGTACATCATTTTGAATTTCACCCACCAACTCACTCATTTTCCTCTTTTCACCTTTCTACTTTCTCAGAAATCTCAGATCTTGTCTGTAAGTCTAAGCCATCCACCTATCAAACTGGACCCCCTTCCTACAGTTCTAGTTAAAGCCTGCCTACCCCCTCTGGTCCCCCTCATTTCTGCTATAATCCACTCTTCTCTCACTACTGGTACTGTTCCTTTGTCTTTTAAAACTACTGCAATAACCCCAATAATGAAAAAAACTGGTTCCAATCCGACTAATTTCAGTCCTTTTTGTCCCATTTCTAATCTACCCTTCATTTCCAAAATTCTTGAAAAAATAGTGGCTATTCAACTTCATTCTCATTTATCTCAAAATAATCTGTATGAACAGTTCATCTGAAGGTCACAGAATGCAAGTGAATAGGAATGGGTCTTTTAATCTTGTTTTGAACAGTTCAATTGTAGACAACTCCTTTATGTAATGAGGTAAAGAGTTCCACAGGCAAGGAACAGAAGCTACGAAAGCCCTGTCCCCTTTAGTTTTACACTTGGTACGAGGGACAACAAGAGGCAACTGAACCAGAAGATCTAAGTACTCTAGATGGCTGGTGTAAAACGCAAATTCAGACAAATGAGCAGAAGCAAGCCCATGTAAAGATTTAAAAACTAGCAACAAGATTTTAAAATCAATTCGAAAATTGACAGGCAGCCAGGGTAAAGAAGCTAATATTTGAGAAACAGAATCAGACTTTCTTGCCCCAACCATAAAGCGAGCGGCAGCATTCCGGACCAACTGTAACCTGTGTATCAGAGATTTTCTAATCCCAGAATACAGCGAGTTGCAGTAATCAAGGTGAGAAAAAATAAAAGCATGAGTAGCTTTCTCAAGATCCCTAGAAGATTAAAAAGGCTTGATCTTACCTAATAGACGAAGCTGGAAAAAGCAACTCTTGAATACAGAATTAACCTGTTTCTCAAAAGAGAGGTTACTGTCAAAGATAACACCAAGATTGTGGACTTGAGGTTTGCAAAAGACAGACAGAGCCGAGAAGTCCAAGACCAATTTGGGCTTTAGCTAATGGACCCACTATAAGCACCTCTGTTTTATTTTGATTCAGATCAAGAAAATTAGCCATTCAGGATCTTAGTTCAGAAAGACAGTTGTGCAATTGATTCATTGCAGAGTTGCAGATGGGAATATACCGTATTTATGCATGTACCACGCGTACATTTTTTCCTGAAAATCAGCATTATAAAAATCGAGTGCGCATCATACACGAGGAAATGCAATTCTGTAATGTTTACTATTTCTGCTTGGGCTCGCTCACACTCTCTCTCGCTTGCTCGCACTCTCGCTCAACAGCTCTCTCTCTCTCTCTCTCACTCTCTCTCTGTCTAAACGCTTCCTATACAATCACAACGCACGTCGTACATGGGGCAAAAGTTTTTTCGCGATTTTCTTTGTAAAAATTAGGGGGCGTGCCTTACACAATGCCGTGTGGTACACAAGTAAATAAGGTAAACCTGTGTATCATCAGCATAGCAGTGAAAAGAAATGTTAAATTTCCAAAAAATAGCTCCAATAGGGTGAAGGTATATAGAGAACAAAATGGGACCCAAAATGGATCCCTGAGGAACACCACATTTAAGAGGAGCAGTAGACGAAAAAGAGGAATTTAAAGTCACTGAAAAGTGTCTGCCAGTTAGATATGACCTGAACCAGTTAAGAACAGCCCCTTTAAGCCCAACAAGATGTTCAAGCCGCAACAGCAATATCTCATGGTCAATAGTGTCAAAGGCAGTGAACAGGTCAAGGAGGACAAGGACTGCAGTGCCACCTGAGTCAGTAATAACAGAGATGCCATTGAATACTTTAAGGCAGGCCATCTCAACACCGTAACACCTAAAGCCAGATTGGTAGATCTCAAAGAAATTATTGGAGTTAAGGTGATCAACAAATTGATTATAAACAATTCTTCCTAATATTTTAGCCAAAAATGGCAAGTGGGAAATGGGGTGAAAATTGGCTAAAACTCCAGTATCTAATTCTGCCTTTTTTAGACAGGGACGTACTGTAGCATGTTTAAAAAATGAGGGCACAATTTCTGCAGTTTGACAGGCGCGGCGCAGCGATTGCGTAGTTTCATTTAGCCAGGAAGCAGGTCTTCCCTTATTACAGCATATCTTGAGCAGAGCAATTGAGTCTAAAACCGTTTTATAAGAAGAATTAAATTCTAAGACAGAATCATCGATACCGTCATATTGGACATGCACATCAAGACTAGAGAATATGGCTTTAAAATGAGATATAATAGAAGAATTTAAAAAGCGAGAGCAGTGTGGAGCACAATTAGTAGTAGGGACATCTACAGTAATATTCAAATCTATCATTATAGAAAAGTGATCAATAAAAAACATTGCATAAATCGATATTAACTGAAATATCACATGTAAGAACGAGATCAAGGGTGTGAGCGAGAGAGTAAGTTGTCGTATTAATACGCTAGATAAAATCAAATGAGTCCAATAGTGATAAAAAGTCATTAACCAATGGTTTCGATTGACAACAAATGTAAATGTTAAAATCACCAACAATAAATACTTTGTCATGGGAGAGAATATCAGCCAGGAGATCAGAGAATTCAGAAATGAAGGTATCATTAATTACAGAAGGTCTATAAACCACAGCAAGCAACAAAGGTGAGCTGCACACTTTGAAAAGTTGCAGTTCGAAGCTACTAAACGGACCCTTGAAAGGCTCCGACAAAAGAAATCAAATCCTGGTTTTCTTCAAATTTTCTTAAATAATGACAAAACCGAGGTTCTCCTCATTGGTACAAAATTAACATTATCCATAATTGATCACTTTTCATTTGTTATTGATAATTCCTGTGTCTCCCCTTCCCCACAGGTTAAGAGTCTGGGTGTTGTCCTTGACCGTACTTTGCTTTCAATCCCACATCAATAACCTCTCCCGGTCTGCATATTTCCACTTGTGGATCATTAAGCGTATTCACCCCTACCTCACTCCCCACACCACTGCTATCCTTGTTCATAGCCTTGTCACTTCTCGTCTGGATTATTGCAATTCCCTTTTCTTTGGTCTTTCTCGCAAATCTCTTTAAGCTTCAACTTGTCCAGAATTCAGCTGCACGCATCATTACCAGAACCCCCTTTATTCACCATATCACTCACGTTTTGCAGCAGCTTCATTGGCTTCCAGATCAGTTCAGAATTCTCCTACTTACTTTTAAGGCTATCCACAACCTTGCCCCTTCATATCTGTCTGACCTCCATGTTGCCATTCCCTCCCGTACCCTTAGATCCTCTTCCTCCATCCACTTGACTGTCCCTTCGTCCGTCTTACCAGCTTTGGAACTCACTACCACCTGAGCTTAGAAATATTGAGTCATTTTCACCTTTCAAATCTAAACTTAAAACTCATTTGTTTAAGACTGTTTGTTTTTTCTCTTTGATTACAATTGCTCTGTCTGATTTTAACTTTTGTATTTTACTTTTGTTTATAATCTGTGTTTTGTCTATTGTTCGGTGTCCTTGAGTGTTTAGAAAGGTGTCTACAAGTAAAATATATTTATTATTAAAACTGCATTTCATTTACTCATTATTGGGAGTAATTTCCATATAAACTGAGCTTTTAGAAGTGGTTTTATTGCATGTGATGACTGTGAACCTTTTTTTTAGGTTGTATTGATTGGCTGGAAAAGCAACAGTATTAAGTTGGCAGCAGAATCAACATTTCAATCTCAAATCGACGGTTTGCTAAAACAATGTCCATTGTGTAATTAATTCCGTATGATAGGCAATGAACATAAACACTGTTATATAAATTTGTTACCCATTATTATGTTAAACAGGTTTTAGAGGATTTACTATAAACTTTTACCTCTCAGCTCCCATAGACAGCTTGTTAGTCTGGCATCTAATACAGTTGTAGTTGAGGTAACAGATAAATAATGGAATTTATTTATTTTAACAAAATTCATTTGCTGCACTACACATTTTTAATTTCTATACTTAAAATTACCTTTAAATTTCAAAAACATTTATGATGCAAAAGTTGAAATTTAGTCTGCATACTGTAAATTAAATCAAACTAAGGTACACTTACCATTCTATACCATTCTCTGCAGTTTGAACATGATGGTAAGCTTCTTTACTGGACTACTATTAATGTAATCAGAAAATAAGGCTTGGGTGTGTGGGTTTTTTTTTCCTTTAAATTCTAGTTGGTGTGTTTTGCCATGAGCATCTTACTTTTTTGACTTGGTGTACTCTAACCTTTCATTGAATTTATTGGATTCAACCAACCTGGCAGAGGATTAAAGTACTACTTGTCTGCTCCACTGCAAGCCATTAAAGTGTTCATATAAATTGCCAGTCATTTTGGAAATGTAGCATATAGGCTCTAAAGTTCAGTTGCAGATCATATAGCTAGTATTGTTATCTAAATCTTTGTAAGCATAATTGTGTTTGATTAGCCCACCCCAACCAAGTACTTCCATTTAGCACCAAAATAAATTTAAATGTGAATGTGTTTTTTACATGGTTGTAAATATTGAAAGTTCAAAATTTCCTTAGACGATATAGGCTTACCATGTTTTAAAATAGATGTGCAATTCTGTTGATACAGTATTTGCAGCAACATGGATAGTCACCATTAATCATTATTAAACTGTAAAGGTGTATATATCTGAAAGCAGATGTTAATGTTTCTGTTGTAGTGTATTCAGTGGATATTTAGGAATATATTCCAGTACAAAAACTTGGCAGTTCATGGATATACAGTAACTTTTCAGCTTGTAAGGTCTATAGACTGTGGTTGTGGACCTGGTCTTCAAACTCTGAAACCGAAGTTGGTTAAGAGTAATTTTAATTATAAATTGACCATATACTATGAGAGCTGCCATGTCACAAACTGTGCCTTTTTACTGACCAATCACTTTTCAATATTCATAGTGAATTGTTTTGTCCCAGCATTTTCTGGTTGAAACGGTTTGATTATATTTGAGTAAGGACCATATATGTATAATAATTTTAAAGCTCCTAATTAGTCATTCTTGGTCACAATTATAGTTGGTTATAATGTGTAGTTCTAATTACTTTAATGCCTTGTTGTTCTCATTTTAAACAGAATCCTAATGGGACAACATACACTGGATTTATCAAAGTCCAAATTGAGCTGAAGAGGCCAATTACAGTGGAAACATCTGGAAGCCATGAGCGTAACAACAACACTGAAACTGCCTTCTACACGCCAAAGGGCAGTGCAAACATTCTTCACATCAGCAGCATTCATACTGTTCGAGAAGTGATTGAGGCACTTCTCCGTAAATTTACAGTGGTTGATAATCCTGCTAAATTTGCTCTATACAAAAAACGCCAGAAGGATGATCAAGGTAAGAATTATACTTGGCTCTTTTTTTTCTTTCTTTTTCTAAAACACAGGGGAAATTCCATTAAATTCCGACTATCTCTAAAAGGTGAATGCAGAAGATGCTGTACATTCAAGGCAGAGAACCTTTATGGTAGGTGTGACAAGGCTTCAAGAGACAATTTATGAATAGGTATCCCACTGGTTTAATTCAAACAATCAATCAATCAACATTTATTTATATAGCACATATTCATACAAAAAAAATGTAGCTCAAAGTGCAGGCTCATATATATATATATGTATATGTATATATGTATATATGTATATGTATATGTATATGTATATGTATATGTATATGTATATGTATATGTGTATGTATATATATGTATATGTATATATATATGTATATATATATGTATATATATGTGTGTGTGTGTATATGTGTATATATGTATATATGTGTGTATATATATATGTGTATATATGTATATATGTGTATGTATGTGTATATATATATATATATACACACACACACACACACAGGGAGTGCAGAATTATTAGGCAAGTTGTATTTTTGAGGATTAATTTTAATATGGAACAAACACAGTGCTATCAGTCAATCCAAAATGTTAAGAAACCTGAATGTTTCACAACGGAAATGTGAGTGTGAACATCATCAGGGGAATACATATGTGTGCACAATTATTAGGCAACTATTAGTGTGCAGATTTATTATGCAACTAAAGGAAAAATGAAAATTTTCCCATCTCACTTGTTTATTTTCATCTGTTATAGTGAGAATAATAAACAAACACCTCAAAATTTACAAATAAACATCTCTGACATTTCAAAAAAAATAAATCAATCAACCAATGACCAATATAGCCACCCTTCTTTCCAATAACAGTCATAAGCCTTTCCATTCATGGAGTCTGTCAGTTTCTTGATCTGTTGACGATCAGCTTTTTGTGGAGCAGTGACTACAGCCTCCCAGACACTCTTCAGAGAGGTGTATTGTTTTTCTCCCCCGTAAATCTAGCGTTTAAGAAGTGCCCACAAGTTCTCGATAGGGTTTAGGTCAGATGAGGAAGGGGGGCTATGTCATTATTCCTTCATCTTTAAGGCCTTTACTGGCTGGCCACGCAGTGGAGAACTTCGATGCAAGTGATGGAGCATTGGCCTGCATAAAAATCATGGTCTTTTTCCTGTATCACTGTTTGAAGAAAGTGTCTTTGAAAAACTGGCAGTAGGTTTGGGAGTTGATTTTGAGTTCATCTTCAATGCAAAAGGTCCAACTAGCTCCTCTTTAAAAATACCAGCTCATACCAGTACCCCACCTCCACGTTGGAGTGGAGCTCTGTGCCCATTACTGATCCACAGGTCCATCCATCTGGTCCATCAAGAGTCACTCTCATCTCATCGGTCCATAAAACCTTTGAAAAAAAATCTGTCTTCAGATATTTCTTGGCCCAGTTTTGACGTTTCAACTTATGTTTCTTGTTCAGTGGTGGTTGGGTTTCAGCCCTACTTACCTTGGCCATGTCTTTGAGCACTGAACACCTTGTACTTCTGGGCACTCCAGGTAGGTTGCAGCTCTGGAATATGAAAGTACTGGAGGATAATGGGTTCCTGGTAGCTTCACGTTTGATTCTTCTCAAATCTTTGGCAGCTAATTTGCGTCTTTTGTTCTCAACACGCTTTCTTGCGACCCTGTTGACTATTTGCAACAAAATGTTTGATGGTTCTGTGATCACACACCAATATCTTAGCAATTCCAAAAGTGCTGCATCCCTCTGAAAGACTTTTTACAATTTTTGACTTTTCAGAGTCAGTTAAATCTCTTTTTAGCCCATTTTGCCTGAGGAAAACTAGCTGCCTAATAATTCTGCACACCTTGATATAGGGTGTTGATCTCCTTAGGCCACACCCTCCCTCATTACACAAATACACATCACCTGACGTGCTTAAATCCAATAAGCATTCAAGTTAATACAGCTTGGAGTTGGAATATACGCATTAAAAATGATGATAAAATACTCACTTGCCTAATAATTGTGCACACAGTGTGTGTGTATATATATATATATATACACATATATATATATATAAAAAATAAATGTTGAGTTCTTCTGAAATGGCTTTCTTAAATGTAGCCTTATGGTCTCTATCAAACCTCCCAAACCCCCAATGCCTATCCTTCCATTTACTTTCTCCACATAACCAATCGCCATACAATAAACATATTTGTTAATGTAAAACAACCTATAAAGCTAGAACACTGAATGTTCAGAACATTGAATATATAGTCATTTTATATGTTTAATTATTCAATACATCTATTCAGGGATGTAACCATCTCAGCAAGCATCTAGCACAAGGCACTAACAATCAATGGATGGGGGTGCCAGCTCATTGCAGTACAAGCACATATAGTTGTGCTTGAAAGTTTGTGAATCCTTTAGAGTTTGTTATATTTCTGCATAAATGACCTTAAACATCATCAGATTTTCACTCAAGTCCTAAAAGTAGAAAAAAGAGAAACCAGTTAAACAAATGAGACAAAAATATTATACTTGGTCATTAATTTATTAAGGAAAATTATCGAATATTACATATTTGTGACTGGCAAAAGTATGTGAACCTTTGCTTTCAGTGTCTGGTGTGACCCCCTTTTGCAGCAATAACTGCAACTAAATGTTTCTGGTAACTTTTGGTCATTCCTGCACACTGGCTTGGAGGAATTTTAGCCCATTCCTCTGTACAGAACAGCTTCAACTCTGGGATGTTGGTGGGCTTCCTCACATTAACTGCTCGCTTCAGATCCTTCCACAACGTTTCTATTGGATTAAGGTCAGGACTTTGACTTGGCCATTCCAAAACATTAACTTTATTCTTCTTTAACCGTTCTTTGATAGAACGACTTGTGTGCTTAGGGCCGTTGTCTTGCTGCATGACCCACCTTCTCTTGAGATTCAGTTCATGGACAGATGTCCAGACTTTTTCCTTTAGAATTGTTTGATATAATTCAGAATTCATTGTTCCATCAATGAAGGCAAGCCATCCTGGCCCAGATGCAGCAAAACAGGCCCAAACCATGATACTACCACCACCATGTTTCAGAGATGGGATAAAATTCTTATGCTGGAATGCAGTGTTTTCCTTTCTTCAAACATAACACATTTCATTTAAACCAAAAAGTTCTAGTTTGGTTTCATCCGTCCACAAAACATTCTTCCAATAGCCTTCTGGTTTGTCCATGTGATCTTTAGCAAACTGCAGACGAGCAGCAATGTTTTTGTTGTTCAGTGTTCTCCTGATGGTGGACTTATGAACATGAACATTAGCCAATGTGAGAGAGGCCTTCACTTGCTTAGAAGTTACCCTGGGGTCCTTTGTGACCTTGCTGAATATTACACGCCTTGCTCTTGGAGTGATCTTTGTTGGTCGACCACTCCTGGGGAGGGTAACAATGGTTTTGAATTTCCTCCATTTTGTACACAATCTGACTGTGAATTGGTGGAGTCCAAACTCTTTAGAGATGGTTTTGTAACCTTTTCCAGCCTGATGAGCATCAACAACTCTTTTTCTGAGATCCTCAGAAGTCTCCTTTGTTCGTGCCATGATACAAACATGTGTTGTGAAGAGCAGACTTTGATAGATCTCTGTTCTTTAAATTACACAGGGTGCCCACTCACACCTGATTGTCATCCCATTGACTGAAAACACCTGACTCTAATTTCACCTTCAAACTAACTGCTAATCCTAGAGGTTCGCATACTTTTGCCACTCACAAATATGTAATATTCGATTATTTTCCTCATCTACTTTTAGGACTTGAGTGAAAATCTGATGATGTTTTAGGTCATATTATTGCAGAAATATAGAAAATTCTAAAGGGTTCACAAACTTTGAAGCACAACTGTACATACACTAGCATCAGTTAAGCATTAATCGGCATGCCTTTGGAAGGAAACCAGAGTATGCTGAGGAAACATATGAAGAAAGCAGGCAAACTCCAGGCAGAAACATCTAACGCTTACTGTGAGGTAGCAGCTCTACCGCTGTGCCACCGTTATTAACCATATAAATTAGTTAAATAAAGTTAAATTCTACAGAATGTAATATCATGCTCCAATGCCTTTCATCGTGAAAATGATATCAAGTATAAATCTTAGTATTCTAACGGAGAGCTATAAGATCATGAGTTTAATGTATTCTGTATGGCGATCACTACCTGTGACTCCTGTCTATACAAGAGTACGTCCATTTAAGAAGCACGTAGAGATTAATGACTGGGTCAGGGAGCACTTAAAATACAGTGAATTTAACATGCTACTTTAGTTATGACAGGGTTTGAGACACTCTAGTAAATTAAACAATTTTTAGTAAGGAGTTTACAACATTATACATTAATGACGAAAAAAAACTATAACATTAAAGTAGAGATTTAAAGGTTAATGTTGAAATTTTGTCTCTAATCATGAAATGGACCATTTTTTTTTCTTCTGTGGCCCTAATATATTCTTCCAAACTTGCTTGATTTCATCAAAACCTGGAAGGAATTTTTGTTACTCCTCACGTAACCTTCAGTTTCCATTTTTCCCTTAGTTTCTGTAGTCCATTTTGTTTTAATTGTTATTTTGTAAGATTGTGTTGTGTTTTTTCCTCTTTAGTGTATACATGCAAACTGTCTGATGGAGAACATCCTCTGCTTTTACGATTGCTTGCAGGCCCTGACACAAATGTTTTGAGCTTTGTTCTGCGTGAGCAGCAGACAGGGGAAGTAATGGTAAGAATTAGAATATTCAAAATGGTTTTGCTTAATATATAAACGCGAAAATTTCTTGCTTGTTAATAATCAGTACCATGCTGTTGATATACAGTATGTAAGAAAATATGCATTTATCTTGGTAAAACATTTATTAGATTCTGTTGCACCGTATCTAGTGGGTCCGTGGACAAGTTCTGAACTGTCCAAAGCAAAAAGTGTCTTGTAAAATATTGGTTTATCAGTTCTAGCACTTTAGAGTTTAACCTTCTCTGTTATTGGTGACATCTGACACTGTCTGATTCCACTTTCAGTTAGAATTTTGCATAGCTGGCTTATTATTCACCATATTTTAAGTACAAATAATGCATAGCATATTTTCAAAGTTTCCAGATTAAGTATAATTAAGTTCTTACAGTAAATGATACATCAATACCTTTACATAGCATATATCCAGCTCTGTAAATCTGTTTGATTTCTGCTTGTTTATAGGATAAATGGTGCCACATAAACATGTGTGCACTTTTGTTACTGTAGTCCACCTAGAATGTTAAAACACAATAGTACTTCTTCTTTCGGTTGCTCCCGTTAGGGGTTGCCACTGCGGATCATCTTCTTCCATATCTTTCTGTCCTCTGCATCTTGCTCTGTTACACCCATAACCTGCATGTCCTCTCTTACCACATCCATAAATCTTCGCTTAGGCCTTCCTCTTTTCCTCTTCCCTGGCAGCTCTATCCTTGGCATCTTTCTCCCAATATACCCAGAATCTCTCCTTTGCACATGTCCATACCAACGCAATCTTGCCTCTTTGACTTTGTCTCCCAACTGTGCAACCTGAGCTGTCCCTCTAATGTACTCATTTCTAATCCTATCCATCCTCGTCACACCCAAAGCAAATCTTAGCATCTTTAACGTCTCCTGCTTTCTGGAGAGTGCCACCATCTCCAACCCATATAACATAGCTGGTCTCACTACCGTCCTGTAGACCTTCCCTTTCACTCTTGCTGATACCTGTCTGTCTTCTCCCTTTCTTTCTTCCCAGCTCTCTTCCACAGTCCCCATTATTCTGTACTGTTGATCCCAAGTATTTAAACTCATCCACCTTCACCAACTCTACTCCCTGCATCCTCACCATTCCACTGACCTCTATCTCATTTACACACATGTATTCTGTCTTGTTCCTACTGACCTTCATTCCTCTCTCCTCTAGAGCATATCTCCAATTCTCCAGTGTCTTCTCAACTTGCTCTCTACTATTGCTATAGATCACAATGTCATCAGCAAACATCATAGTCCACAGGGACTCCTGTCTAATTTCGTCTGTCAACCTGTCCATCACCACTGCAAATAAGAAAGGGCTCAGAGCCGAACCCTGATGTAATCCCACCTCCAACTTGAATGCATCCATCACTCCTACCGCAGACCTCACCACTGTCGCACTTCCCTTGTGTATATCCTGTACAACTCTTATGTGCTTCTCTGCCACTCCTGACTTCCTTATACGATACCACAGCTCCTCTCAAGGCACCTTGTCATATGCTTTCTCCAGGTCCACAAAGACGCAATGCAACTCCTTCTGTCCTTCTCTACACTTCTGCATCAATATCCTCAGAGCAAACATTGCATCTGTGGTGCTCTTTCTTGGCATTAAACCATACTGCTGCTCACTAATCATCACCTCACTTCTTAACCTAGCTTCCACTATTCTTTCCCATAACTTCATGCTGTGGGTCATCAGTTTTATCCCCCTGTAGTTACTGCAGTCCTGCACATCCCCCTTATTCTTAAATATCGCCACCAGTACACTTCTTCTCCACTCCTCAGGCATCCTCTCACTTTCCATGATTCCATTAAGCAATCTGGTTAAAATCTCCACTGCCATCTCTCTTGAACACCTCCATGCTTCCATAGGTATGTCATGTGGACCAATGGCCTTTCATTCATCAGCCTCTCAAAGTACTCTTTCCATCTGCTCAACACACTCTCTCCTCGTTTGTGAGTATATTTCCATTTTTATTCTTTATCACCCTAGCCTGCTGCACATCTTTCCCAGCTTGGTCCCTCTGTCTAGCCAATTGGTACAGGTCCTTTTCTCCCTCCTTATTGTACAACCTCTTACAACTCTTCATACGCCTTTTCTTTAGTCTTCACCACCTCTCTCTTCACCTTGCGCCTTACCTCCTTGTACTCTTGTCTACTTTCTACATCTCGGACTATCCCACTTCTTCTTTGCCATCCTCTTCCTCTGTATATTCTCCTGTATTTCCTCATTCCACCACCAGGTTTCCTTTTCCTCCTTCCTCTTTCCAGATGTCACGCCAAGCACCCTTTTTGCTGTCACCCTTACTACATCTGCTGTAATTTCTGTGCTGTCTGGTAACTCTTCACTGCCATCCAGTTCCTGTCTTGCCTCCTGCCTAAACTCAACCTTACAGTCTTCATTTTTCAATTTCCACCATTTGATCCTTGGCTCTGCCCTCACTCTGTTCCTCTTCTTGATCTCCAGCGTCATCCTTCAGACCACCATCCTATGCTGCTTAACTACACTTTCCCCTGCCACCACTTTGCAGTCTTCAGTCTCCTTCAGATCATCTCTTCATAGGCTTCTGCATAGGATGTAATACACCTGTGTGCATCTTCCTCCACTCTTGTACGTAACCCTATGTTCCTCCCTCTTTTTAAAATACTTATTCACCACAGCCATGTCCATCCTTTTGGCAAAATCCACTATCCTCTGACCTTCATTCCTCTCCTTGACCCAATACCTACCCATCACCTCCTCGTCTCCACTGTTCCCTTCACCAACATGCCCATTGAAATCTGCTCCAATTACCATTTTCTGTCCCTTGGGTACACTGTTCATCACTTCATCCAACTCACTCCAAAAGTCTTCTTTCTCGCCCATTGCACACCCAACTTGCAGTGCATATGCACTAACAACATTCATCATCACATCTCCAATTTCTAGCTTCGTAATCATTACTCTGCCTGACACTTTTTTTTTTTTTTCTCTCCTCCAAAACTCTCTTGACATATTGTTCCTTCAGAATAACTCCTACCCCATTTCTCCTCCCAGCCACACCATGATAGAACAATTTGAATCCACCTCCGATTCACCTGGCATTACTCCCCTTCCATTTAGTCTCTTGCACACACAATATATCGACCTTCCTTCTCTCCATCATATCGGCTAACTCTTTCCCCTTGCCAGTCATACTGCCAACATTCAAAGTTCCTACCCCCAGTTCTACTCTCTTTACTTTCCTCCTGCCTCAGAACACATCTCCCCTCTGTTCTTCTCCTTCATCGGCCAACAGTCGCCCAATTTCCGCCAGCACCCTGTTGGCTAACAGTACTGGTGGCGATCATTGTTAACCTGGGGCATATTGATTTGGCAAAATTTTACACTGGATGCCCTTCCTAGGTGGAGTGGTGGTTCTGAGGCTATGGATCTGCACTGGCAATCGGCAGGTTGCCAGTTCAAGTCCTGTAAATGCTAAAAAGGACTCTGCTCTGTTGGGGCCTTGAGCAAGGCCCTTAACCTGCAATTGCCAAGTGCTTTAAGTAGTGAGAAAAGTGCTATATAAATGCAAAGAATTATTATTATTATTCCTGACATAACCCTCCCCATTTATCCGGGCTTGGGACCGGCACGAAGAAACACACAGGTTTGTGCATACGGCTCGGTTAAAACACAATAGTACCTACAATTAATCTAAATGGGGGAAATCAATGAGAATGCAACATTTACTTTACAAACAGAAACTGGAATAATTTCTAATTGAAATATTCGCATCCCAGAATTGCTATAAGCAGGAGTGTTAGAGTAATTTACCCCAAGTTACTGTTCCTCTTGAGGAATCATTTTATATCTGATCTATTTAACCCTGTTAAAGGAAAGCATCATTTTAGTATAACATTCTAGCAGAAAGTGTGATATATTTGCTTAATTTGGACTTCAAATCCAGAGGCTGTGGGTTCAAATCCTACTAGTGAAAATGTGAGACCAACCACGTCACCTGCCTGTGATCAGATTGGAAACACAATTTAAAAAATTGTTTCAAAGGTTCTAAGTTTCCTCAGATAAAATATCAGCCAAATAAGCAATTTTGCCTTTTCCTTATAGATCTGCACTTGCAATGGTGATGGCACAAACATTAGAATAACAGTACAATAGTGAAACTAAAGTGGCATACTATATTTTAAACCACATGCTGTTGCCCGCAATTATGGCATACATTCATTTACCCTGAAAACTAAATTAATAAAATGCACATCTCCAGCATCCTAGTATAGGGTATCAGAATAAATGTCAAACAAAAGCCCCAAAACTTAGTGAATATACGTCTGCTTTAAAGCAGCAGAGGTTTTGCTTTCAGAAAACATGCCTTCAATGTTTTGTAGCTACTGTATGTACCTGGAAATAATTTTTATCACAGGTTTATGCTTTTCTTTTGAGGAAGGAAGAAATGACCATTTGCAAAAAATGTTATGGCTAGAATTTTAATGTTCATAAAAAAAAAAAAATGGGTAAGGGATGCTGTGGAACCAACTGGAGTTACTCTAGGGTAGTGTATCAGAAATAATTCAGAATTAAAAGTAGAAGTTGTTTTAGCATATCATTGTATTTCAGATAAAATGTTCTGGAAGTGTCCATATAGGGTATGTGAAAATTAAATGTGAAGTGGTGTTAGTTTTCATAACCCGCTTTCAGTAATCCTAATACTTTTGGAGCTATGGCCTACAACTCTTTAGTTAAACACAAGGCAGAAACTTACTGGACATGTGCAATTGTAAAGTTGTAGTTTAAATTGAGACCCTAATCTTTGAGGTACAGGAGGCAAACTGGACAATTGGGGAAATCCCTTCTCATGGACGCACAGCATTCAAAATCTTTATTATTTGGAGCTTAACAGTGTCATTGTTAAGTGGAACATTTGGTTTGTTGTGCCTATTTCCACAATATCAATAAACTTGCACTAATAAACGCTATCTATATAGTCCCCAACTCTGACTGTTTTGTCCAGTTTTCTCTTTCCTTCACAAAAAAAAAAAGCTCTGGACACATTTTTAATGTAATTGATAACTGGAATATCTTCCCCTTCAGTCTCACAAAATGCAGCTTCATGTAAGTGATTTAATTTCTGGACCCATCTAAGTGTTTGGTAAAGTGAGTGAGATTTACTATTGTGGCTCAAAGACTTTTGATCTTGGTGGACATTGTACAATTTTCATTTGGGCAACACCATACATCAGTTGTCCTGAGCCTTACTACAATTATGCATTATAAATTTCATTATTTCAGTTTCATCTTTGATCTGTTGCAGTCCCTTATTGATACATTCTGGTCTCATGTAAGGTTCGGTAATGATAGTAAACATTTCGTCACTTTTTGTGAGACCTATCAATGTTACAGTGGGAGCTTGTTTGATAAAATATTTGAAAAATTAATATTGAAAGTGGTAAATTAGATGGTCAAGATTTTGGAAGAAACAATTATTTGAACTCTGCTTGGGATTTCTATGCCCACTTTTAATTTATTTGATAGAAAAATCTCAGTTTGAAATCAATATTTCTTGTATTCCATCATCCTCTAATGTCACATTAGCAATGTAAATTATAATGGGAAACTTCTATCTTAAATGTTTTGTAAATAAACCTTTCTCAGTCTGTTTATCAGGTGGTTGTAAAATAAATTGGTTTGATACTTGAGTGGATGGATATAAGGCATGATAATTATTATTTAACTTCCATTATCTTTTTTTCAGGGATTTCTAGTTTAATGGCATTTGCATAGAAACTAGGGTTTGTTTCTTCTCCAAAACTTGTTAAATATATTGATCTACTACTGTATTACATATACCAGCAAATGAAACAATTTGAATTAAAGCTGTTCTTCCACTAGATGCACTTTTCAACTAATGACCTACTTCTCTTAATAGATGTTTCAGTGTAGCTGCATGACCATCACTTTAATTTGCTGGACAATGCACCTGTTAATTTCTTATTTCTGCTTGTTTTGCTATTTGGCATCTACCCTCTGCTAACACTTGCCCATTGTGTATCCCAGTGGGATTCCTTTTCTGTTCCAGAGCTTCAGAACTTTATTCAAATACTGAACAGAGAAGAGGAGGAGCACCTGCAGCTGTTAAAAAGGCGTTATGCCACATACAGGCAGAAGCTAGAAGAGGCCTTGCAAGGGCAAAGGACTCCTGGGTAACATGGTTCCAAAAACTGAAGCATGTTTATAAAGTTGCTTCTCAGAAATCAGACTTCAGGACTTAAAAACCCAGTGCTTCCAGCTTGAGCAGTCCTTTTACTCCACCAGTGTCTTCAGATAATGCATTAGGTCTTTCCTGTTTTTGATAATTTGATTTATTTTTGTTCAACCTGTGAAATATTCAGAAGAAAAAAATTTTGAACCCCCTATTTTAAGTTAATCATACTTTGTGAGCATTAAGTACTGTAAATATGTTTTAAGTTAAGATGATCATTTACTACTTTACAGTCATGGCGATGGAGAGGAATATTGTCTTATTTTTTGAAATAATGTTCAGGAATTTTGTGAAGAGTAAACTGCGCTTTTGTAGAAGTTTGGTCAGGATTATAGTATGGTAGACGTTGCTAGCAGTAACTGTCAAGGAGGTGGTACAATTGAATGTTTTTTGAAATAAAAGGTTTGAGTATGTTAAAGTTGCTTGATTTGGACTGTAAATGGTGAAAGGAAAAATGGAATTAAAGTAGTGATTTATTTTAGAATCGAATACTTGCATACACAACTCAATATACTTAAGTTTTTATATTAATTGTATACTGTTTTAGCGTGTTTTATTAGTACTGTATTGTAGTTTTCTTAGTAACATCTGTACTGCTAAACTGCAGTACCTCTTTGAAGCCATCAAGTGGAGTGTTAGGGGGGCAAAAAACCATCTACTGGAAAACTACTGTAACATCTTATACTTGTTTTTGGTTAAAAAAAAAGGTTTGTTCGAATAAGACTGAGGGCAATTTACATACAGATTTACTTGGCTAAATGCTATTTTTCTGCATTTTCATATGGACTTCTCTGCAGAGCCATAATAGAGGAAGTGCCTGCATGGTAGAATGTTCTGAATGTGTAGAATTGCAATGTAACTTTATTTGATATACTGTAATCCAGTGGTGAATGACTGGTCAAAGCGCAACATCCAGTTATTTGTACTGTAGCACAGTCATTGGCTATATCTAAGTTTAAAAAAAAAAACAACACATAATTTGTAGACTAAATACTGGCACTTTACTACACAGTTCAGGGATTTTGTTTTTGTATATTGACTTTTTTTTTTTTTTGGTAATGTATCAGTTTGTTTTATGCAGAAACATTTTATTTCCTTTATAAATTGAACTGTATTAAGGTTAGGTTTGAGTGGTTTATTTATTTTTTAAGGTTGGGTTTTTTTTGTTTTGTTTTAAAATGTTTTAGCCTAACCAAAGAAACAAAATTGACTTTACTGATTTACTGTGAAGAGTTTAAAATAATTAAGATGACAATCTGTTGGAGAAGCTGCATTTCTGTTATCTGATTTGTCACACTTTAAAGTGATGTTTGAAGAGTTTTATAAGAGAGCTGCTTTTTTGAAATCTAAATACATTTTTGGACCTTTTTGGGAAATTGTTTATTTTATTGCCATATATAAAGAAAGGGCTAAATTTGTATAGTTGAAAAATGAATTTTATCAAGGTTATTTTACTCCTGATTGAATAAAAATGTGTTTTGAGTAACAGTGAGTGAAATGTTAATTGCATGTAGTCTGAATAGTTCTTTTAGTAGTTAGTGCCTCAGGGTTTGGGTTTTTTGTGTTTGTTTTTGTTTTTTTCTTTCTTCAGTAATTTAATGTTTTCAGTATGTTGCAAAATGGCCAGTTAAATATTTATTTTTTTAATTGTAAAGAATTTCAGCTCTTTTGTAACTTATGCATCAAATGTATATTTTAAAAGCAATTTGCCTTTTACTTAATATTTTTCAGTTCTGGTTAGATAAAATAGTCTCAATAGCTGATAAAATAGTTCTAAACAGATTGCATTTGCCAAATTTGGGTTTATTTGCCTATCATACTTTTAAACCCCTTTTATTTCTATTTTCTAATAGTTTGAAAAATATTGCACACTGATATAATGTATATGCACGTTTTAATTTTTTGTATATTTTATCTCGCTTTGTTTAGAAAGTATTACGCTATTGGGTATTAAAATATCAGTTGTGTAAAAAATTCTGTTAGAAGGCTTGTTAAAATACTTAAATTGTTGAAATGCATAGTAACTATTGATTTATTTACAATGTTTTTTTGATTTTATGACAATCCAAAAAAGCTTTAAATTTTTGAGAAGTTCCTGAATCCAGTGTTCTTTCATAAAATGTTAAGTTTAAGACATTCAATAAAACAACTCTGTGCGACTTCCAAGTTTTCCTCAAATGTCTTGATGTTACACAAAAGGACAATAGGGTTACTTCAGTAGCAAATGTTAATCAGCTGCAAAAGATTAACCAAATTGTTATGGGTGCTGACATGTATCATGAACCAAAGGTGACAGCTTGTTCCACCATCCCTTCAGAAAGCTTTGTGTGCACTTATTAAACTTGAGAACAGTGTAAAATGTGAAATTTTCAATTCGGCCGATGTGGTTTTTATTAAGTCAAGACTTTGCAAATTAAATTTTTATTTGGGGTTGATGAGTTTATAGATCATTTACTTTGCCTTTTTTTTGCTTTTTTTCCTTAAATCACAGGGACAAATTTGCCTCTGAAATCTCTGACCACCTGCAATGACTAAACAGATACAGTATTAGATAATGAAATTATCATAAGCTTAAGGGCTATGGCTATGTAACATGTTGGTTTTTCAGCACTTTGACTTTTCTGTCCATTGGCCTTGGCTCTAGTTTAATTCCCACATCTCAACTTTTGGTAGATATAGACATTTCAGTGTTAAATGTTTTAATATGTATCTGTGTTCTTATTTTATCATATTGCCATTAGTGTCACAGAATTGTATGTTAGAACATTGAACAATTTTGACGCAATCCTATTTAGCAACAAACTTGCCAACCTGTTAACCTAATTTCTCAAACATTAGAGACCTTTAAATCTCAACTTTAAATACTACCCTCCACCACACTACTTGCTTTAAAACAAAATGTGTTTAAAATGAAATTAGCTAATGGTGCCCTAGTACTCAGCCTTGAGGAACATCAGTTTTACCATCATTTAATTCTGAAAAAGTTCCTTACACCTTAAGTTAATTTTGTTCCTGCCTGCTCACTGTGCCCTGAATTCCTACATTTTGTTTGATCAATAGCCCTTCATATGGACTCAAACCAAATCAACAGCTTTCTGAAAATAAATATGCCACTCTCTAAACATGCTTTTGATGCTTCCCCATAGAATTGAAGTATATTGGTGAAACACCATCTGACCCTATGTCGACTTTTTAGTAATACACCTGTTCTTGAAAATGTGACATTTGATCTTTCCCTTAATCCATTTACCTTTGATGCATGTCAAGCTTTCTAGCCTACAGTAGTTTGAATCAGCTCAGTCACTCTTTATATAATCTTGTTCTTCTTTTGGCTGCTCCCATTAGGGGTTGCCACAGCAGATCATCTTTTTCCATATCTTTCTGTCCTCTACATCTTGCTGTGTCACATCTGCATGTCCTCTCTCACCACATCCATAAACCTTCTCTTAGGTCTTCCTCTTTTCCTCTTGCCTGTCGGCTCTATCCTTAACTTCCTTTTCCCAATATATCCAGCATCTCTCCTCTCCACATGTTTCCTCTCTGACTTTATCAAATGTCCAACCTGAGCCGACCCTTTAATGTACGTACTTCTAATCGTATCCAGACTTGTCACGCCCAATACAAATCTTAGCATCTTTAACTCTGCCACCTCTAGCTCTGTCTCCTGCTTTCTCATCAGTGCCACCAGGTCCAACCCATATAACAAAGCTGGTCTCATTATGGTCCTGTAGACCTTCCCTTTCAATCTTCCTGATAACCATCTGTCACAAATTACTCCCGACACTCTTCTCCATCCATTCCACCCTGCCTGCACTCTTTTATTTTTTTTTTTAACCTCTCTTCCATAATCCCCGCTTCTCTGTACTGTTGATCTCAAGTATTTAAACTCCTTCTCTTTCATCAACTCTGCTCCCTGCATCCTTGCCATTCTACTGACCTCCCTCTCATTTACACATATATGTATTCTGTCTTGTTCCTACTGACCTTAATTCCTCTCTAGAGCATATCTCCACCTATCCAGAGTCTCCTCAACCTGCTCCCTACTATCGCTACAAATCACAATGTCCTCAGCAAACATCATAGTCCACAGGGACTCCTGTCTAATCTCGTTTGTTAACCTGTCCATCACCATTGCAAATAAAAGAGGGCTCAGAGCCAATTCCTGATGTAATCCCACCTCCACCTTGAATTTATCTGTCACTCCTACCGCAGACCTCACCACAGTCACACTTACCCTCGTACATATCTTGTACAACTCTTGAATACTTCTCTGGCACTCAGGAAGTTGGGACTTCCTCATACCACAACTCCACTCGAGGCACCCTGTCCTATGCTTTCTTCAGGTTCACAAAGAGGCAAAGCATCTCCTTATGGCCTTCTCCATACTTCTCCATCAACACCCTCAGAGCAAACATGGCATCGGTTGTGCTCTTTCTTGGCATGACACCATACTACTACTGCTCACTAGTAATCTTGTAAATAGAGCATAAAAGCAGGAGTTTAAGACTTTTAAATACAGTATGTTAAAGCACTGATACGGGGAGAAGCTTGTCTAGATTTAGTATTTTGTAATAATCAGGATATAATTGATTGCTTAGAGGTGACGGAACCACTAGGGTAAAGTGGCCATAATATAATGCATTTCTTAGTGTTTTGGAAGAGCAAGGATGCAAAGACCAAAACTGGTAAGTTAAACTTGCATGGTATGGTAAATTTTGAGCACATGTGTCAAAGTTTGCAGAGGATGGACTGGGAATAAGCATTTAAGTGTGGAGATAGTTGAGGAGCGGTGGAACAAGATTTTAGGTTTAAGAAGGTTTTATATATAATGTAGGATAGGTGCATATCTAAATTTAGAATTCACAGGAAATTTAAAAAAAAAAAACAAAAAAAACTTTCCAGTGGGTTAGTAAAAAGTTAAAAAAAGCTGTATTATGGCATACAGTCATGGCCAAAATTATCGCCACCCCTGGAATTTTCTCAGAAAATGCACAATTTCTCCCAGAAAATTGTTCCAATTACAGATGTTTTGGTATACACGTTTATTTCCTTTATGTGCATTGGAACAACACAAAAAAGGGGAGCCAAATCTGACTTCATTTCACACAAAACTCAAAAACCAGGCTGGACAAAATTATTGGCACCCTCAACTTAATATTTGGTTGCACGCCCTTTGGAAAAAATAACTGAAATCAAGCGCTCCCTATAACCATCAACAAGCTTGTTACACCACTCAAATAGAATTTCCGACCACTCTTCTTTTGTAAACTGCTCAAGGTCTCTCAGATTTGAAGGGCTGCCTTCTCCCAACAGCAATTTTGAGATCTTTCCATAAGTGTTCAATCGGATTTAAATCCGGACTCATTGCTGGCCACTTCAGAACTCTCCAGCACTTTGTCTTTAACCATTTCTGGGTGCTTTTAGAGGTATGTTTGAGGTCATTGTCCTGCTGGAAGAACACCCATGACCTCTGACGCAGACCAAGCTTTTTGACACTGGGCCCTACATTGCGCCCCAATATCTTTTGTTAGTCTGCAGATTTCATGATGCCTTGCACACAGTCAAGGCATCCAGTGCCAGAGGCAGCAAAACATCCCCGAAACATCTTCAAACCTCCACCATGTTTGACTGTAGGTACTATGTTCTTTTTTTCGTAGGCCTCATTCTGTTTTCTGTAAACAGTAAAGCTTTTTGGTAAAGCTCATCATTCTACCTTGGTCACGTCTGTCCACAAGATGTTCGCCCAGAAGGATTTTGGCTTCCTCAACTACATTTTGGCAAACTCCAGTCTGTCTTTTTATGTTTCTGTGTCAGCAGTGTGGTCCTCCTGGCTCTCCTGCCATAGCATTTCATTTCATTCAGATGTCTACGGATAGTTTGAGCTGACACTGCACCCTGAGTCTGCAGAACAGCTTGAATATGTTTTGAAGTTGATTGGGGCTGTTTATCCACCATTCGGACTATCCTTCGTTGCAGTCTTTTATCAATTTTTCTCTTCTGTCCACTTCCGGGGAGATTAGCTACAGTGCCATGTGTTGTGAACTTCTTGATTATGTTGCGCACAGTGGACAAAGGAACATGAAGATCTCTGGAGATGGACTTATAGCTTTGAGATTGTTGATATTTTTCCACAATTTTTGTTCTCAAGGCCTCAGACAATTCTCTGCTCTTCTTTCTGTTCTCCATGCTTAGTGTGGCACACTCAGACACACAACAGAACGGTTGAGTCAACTTTTGTCCATTTTAACTGGCTTCAGGTGTGATTGCTATATTGCCAGCACCTGTTTCTTGCCACAGGTGAGTTCAAACGAGCATCATATGCTTGAAATAAAACGATTTACCCACAATTTTGAAAAGGTGCCAATAATTTTTGTCCGGCCCATTTTTGGAGTTCTGTGTCACATGATGTCAGATTTGTCTTTTTTTTTTTTTCTCTGTTTTTTTTGTGTTGTTCCAATGCACATAAAGGAAATAAACATGTGTATACCAAAACATTTGTAATTGCAACAATTTTCTGGGAGAAATGGTGCATTTTCTGGGAAAATTCCCGAGGTGCCCATAATTTCAGCCATGATTGTATAAGACAACTCCAGTACAAATCGTAGAGTATGAATACATGCGCGCATCCATGAATAGGATATTATGGATACTAAAAGGCAGTTATAGAGGAATATAGCAGATAAGGCAAAATATATCCCAAAGACATTCCTTCAGTAAAACCAGTCATAGAGGAGGGCGAAGTACATGAGGAATAGTAAAGGAGAATTAAAAAATACAGTGAAATTGCTGATGTTCTAAGCATTTTTCTGAGGTCATCACGTGTGAAGAAGTAGATAACCTCCTTTTGGTAAAAGTGACTACTAAGGTCCTAAGTACTGAGTGATTTGGAAATTGTAGGGGGGAGAAATGCTTTCAGATTAAATAGGCTGAAATAAAATGAATCACCAGGAACCAGATGATAATTATCCTAGAGTTCCTAAAAGGTTAGCAAGTATATATGTGAACCCTTAACACAAAGTTTTAGAAAGTCACTGTGCAGTGGGAATATTCCGAAGGACTAGAAAATAGCAAATATTGTCCACTTATATATAAAGGTTCATCAAGCAGATCCAAGTAAATATAGGCCAGTAAACAGAACATGCATCACAGATAAATGAATATAAGGACATTTTTAGGAAAAGAAAAAAAAAAAAAAAAGGCAAAAATATATACAAGGTCCGCACCTTCTGGAGCTCTGCTGTACAATAATCAGAAACAAATGTTTTCTCCCTTCAAAGAATAAAGTTCAGGAGGTTCTTCCAAATGAAATAAAAAAGGTAACGATACTTAAAATAAGCATGCACAGCGCACTACCTCTTGTCCCCACCTATTGCTTCCACTCCGCTATTCAATTAGAGGCTCACTCAGAAACACCCCTCTCTCTATGCTCCATGTTCTCCACAGACTATGTGTGTTTTATATTGGCAGCTTGAGAAATAAAGAGTACTCAAAATAAGAATTAGCTTTTTATGGAAATAAAAATCCATTTGAACAAATTAACATAATTTGTTCGAATGGAGTAATAATTTGTCCAGTTTTTTTTTTTTTTGACAGACACCTGTGGGGGCTCCGTACTAGTTCAGTTTCATTTAAATTGCATTTTGTAGAGGAATCCAAATTACTCATTAATGGCAATATGAAGCCTGTATCCAAAACAAGCTCCCAGCCATTCATCTGTAGTGCACTGACAAACGTTAGCCCCTCTGTCTGCTGTCGTGCATTGCAACCCATACAGTCTTTTCACAGCCATGTCATGCTATCTGTTGCTTTTCTTGTCGTACAGCACTATTTTGCAGAATAATTCAGCTAAAGTTTACAGAGTGTGTTTTTTGTACTTGTACCTTGGCAGATTCAGACCTGTTGTGGACAGCATTTTGCAATCTTCATATTTTGTGCAATGGTGAAACAAGTTAGTTGTAACACTGTCTTTAACGGAAATCGATTTCCACTATAGTTTGCTGTCTTATGTTCAACATTAGTCTTTTTAAAGCCAAACCACCTTCACGAGAGTGAGGATGATTTACATCTTGCAATTAAATTTGTCCCCTGATTCTGTTAACGCACTCATTTTTAGGCTGAACTTGTGATGTGCTGGCTGGGTACACCTCTGCTCTTTCTTTGTGCATACACAGTACTCTATCCCATATACAGTATTAGGTTACATGAGACAGTGAATGGGTAGTTTGTCAAGGTGTGTTTTAAGTGGGTGACATACTTGATAATTTCTGCTTGCACATTGTTAAAACAACAATTAAGACATGATTGCAGACAAGGGCAGACTGGCCATTAGAGCATTCGGGCAATGCACGGTGAGCCGCAGACTCTGGTCCAGTCATTGGCTGGCTGTTTCATGAAATACATTTTATGTACTTGTTACTGTTTGACATTAAAATTAATTTTCTAAACCACTAAACATTATCTGTACGGTACTGCGATTTATATAGTCCTATATAATATACTGTATTACATCATCAAGTTGCTTTAGTTGTAGCGAAACATTTGGTCAAAACTGCCTTTTGCCAGTTTCTGTTTCGATACTGCTAAATTTTTGGTTAGCATATGCTTTATTGCAATTTATTTTATCTCATATCTAGTATTTAAATTTGGGCGGCATGGTGGCGCAGTGGGTAGCGCTGCTGCCTTGCAGTTAGGAGACCCGGGTTTGCTTCCGGGTCCTCCCTGCTTGGAGTTTGCATGTTTTCCCTGTGTCCGCGTGGGTTTCTTCCGGGTGCTCCGGTTTCCTCCCTCAGGTTTGGTGCATTGGCGATCCTAAATTGTCCTGTGTGTGTGCGCCCTGCCTGGGGTTTGTTTCCTGCAGAGCCCCGTGACCCTGTAGTTAGGATATAGCATGATGGATGGATAGTATTTAAATTCTTCGGTACTGAATAATTAGTTTGGATTATG
Organism: Polypterus senegalus; assembly: GCF_016835505.1. NCBI lineage: Eukaryota > Metazoa > Chordata > Cladistia > Polypteriformes > Polypteridae > Polypterus > Polypterus senegalus. The sequence continues at coordinate 165,513,899 of NC_053164.1, read as the reverse complement.
TATTATGCATTTTATTGTTCTCTGGTTGTCGGCGTGAGCGAGTTGTTTTCAGCTGCAATTATTAGTATGATGAAATAAAGTTATACAGCACAGGATAGGAATTTTTCATATTAGGATGGAACATTTATTGTTTAGCGTTAAGTTAATGAAACATTTCAATCATTTGAGGCTTTCATTCTAACCTCGGTTATAATTTATTCTGTTGTAAATGAGCAGCTACCAGTCTACTAGGGTACTGGCACTTGGACATGACATTGACATGTACTCTAATAACGTTTAAACTGTGTTACTAAATTTTTACTTTTCATTAAATTTTATTTCTAAGCATGTCGTCAAATTTTAAGTTGTGTCTAAACAACAGTATACAGATTAAGTTTGGTAACCGTTTAGATAGAGTTCATATCATAGGCTCATAGCAAGTAGCGAGCCACATACTCATCACAAATTTATTTATTTATTTATTATTAACTGTATTGTAATCATTCCATACAAATCGATCAGTTTTTACAAAAAATAGGATTGAGAACCAGTCGATCCCCACCCCTGAGAGAGAGAGCATGGCCAACGGGGTAAAACTTAAGGCTTGTAAACATACCTAAATTGATGAGTTTCATAGGTGAATAGAGATGAATGGAGAGCAAAAAGAAATGCGGAAATAATTGCTTCCTCTGTGCTTTAAGAGCTTATTCTAAAATATTACTGATCAGATCCTGCCAGGTTTTGAAAAAAATCTGTACAGATCCTCTAACTGAGCACAGTAATCCCTTGCTATATCGCGCTTCGACTTTCGCGGTTTCGCTCTATCGCGGATTTTATATGAAAGCATAACTAAATATATAACGCGGATTTTTCGCTGCTTCGCGGGTTCTGCGGACAATGTGTTTTTTTACTTCCTGTACATGCTTCCTCAGTTGGTTTGCCCAATTGATTTCATACAAGGGACGCTATTGGCGGATGACTGAGAAGCTAACCAATCAGAGCATGCAGTTAAGTTCCTGCTTGCTGAATGCAGTGTTAACCAGGAAGTCTTGTCTCGCTCATTCAGCATCAACGTGTTTCGCTGTGTAAAGAGTTGTGCTCTTTTGTGTTTATCTTTGTGCATAGTCAAGCCCTTCATTATGGCTCCAAAACGATCTGCTACTGCTTCAGGGGCCGTGCCCAAGCGCCAACGGAAGATGTTAACGATTGCCGAAAAGGTAAACGTTTTGGATTTGTTGAAGGCTACGATTCTTTTTATTTAAAAAGTAGGAAAGGAATATAAGATCCACGGCCGCAGTGTCCTTTTAACCAGGGTGCAAAATGAGTTGTAAGTGGATGTAATAAGGCAGTAGTCTGGATGGAATCTGCTTTAGGGATTTGGATTGAAGACTGCCAGAAGAACAACAACGGCAGTGCTACACAATCGCCTGAAGTGGCTCCTTTAAGGGCTGTAACGCTCTCCTTTGTTGTGCAGTAAAATAAAACTCATTGTTATCGGACAAGTCATCGTGTCATTGTTGGTGAGTAACCATAATTCATTTTCTACTTACAGTACTTAGTACATGTACGTGACGTTTAGTGTCACTGTACACACATTTACTGTATACTATTTTTCTTGCATTGTATGTATTTATTGCTGGTGGCCTGTCTATCGTAATGGCTGTAACATGTGATATCGGAGACACTCTATCTTTAAAATAATATTTAGATTTTACTGTATATCAACTGTGTTTATATACATAATTTCAATGAATCTTACCTAATATCTAAGAGAATACAAAGGTATTATGCTGTATAACTGTGCAGGGAATAGTTATAAACAGTGTGGGAGAGTTTATAAGGGCTTAAAATATATAAAAATTAACCATTCAAACATATGGTTTCTACTTCGCGGATTTTCACCGATCGCGGGGTGGTCTGGAACGCAACCCCCGCGATCGAGGAGGGATTACTCTATTTGATTTTTTCCAATTTCACATAGTATAAAATATCGGCTTCCCACTGAATTAAGAGGAGAGTTAGGATTCTTCCAATTTAGCAAAATAAGTCTGCATGCCAATAGTGTAGTAAAGGCAATCACAATTTGTTTGTCTTTCTCCACTTTAAACCCATCTGGAAGAACCCCAAACACAGCTGTTAATGGGTTAGGAGGGATTGTGACACCAAGGCTGTTTGAAAGGCACTTAAAGATTTTGGTCCAGAATAATGTTAATTTGGTGCAGGTCCCAAACATGTGACCCAGTGAGGCTGGGACTTGATTGCAACGTTCTCAGGTTGGATTATGCCCTGGAAGCATTTTGGAGAGTTTTAGTCGAGACAGATGTGCTCGATATATAATTTTGAGTTGTATAATTGTATGCTATGCGCATATGGAGCTCGAGTGAATTCTCTGCATTGCTACATTCCACTCCTTTTCTGATATATTGATTAAGAGATCTTTTTCCCATTGTCCTCTTGGATCTTTGAAAGGGAGGGACTGTAAAATGATTTTATATATTGCAGAGATGGTGTCTAAGTCCTTGAAATTGAGCAATATTCTTTCCAGCATGGACGAGGGTGCAAGATGAGGAAAATCAGGCAGGTTCTGTTTAACAAAGTTCCTAATTTAAAGATAGTGAAAGAAATGTGTAGCTGGAATGTTAAATTTGGAATGTAATTGTTTATTGGATGCAAAGATGTTGTCTATATAAAGATCTCTAAGCAAGTTAATTCCAAATTTTTTCCAGATATTAAAAATTGCACATGTTTGTGAAGGTTGAAAGAGGTGGTTCTCTTACAGAACTGCCACAGATAAAAAGTTTCTCCACCTTATAATGCTTTTTACATTGGTTCCATATTCTGAGTGAGTGAAGCACAATTGGGTTATTAGTGTATTGCCAATAACTTGCATTTATTGGGGCACAGAGCAAGGAATATAAAGAAGTACTGCAGGGTTTTACTTCTATTGCAAGGTTCTTATATACAAGGTTTTTATAGCTTGTATGTTTGCTGCCCAGTAATAAACCTAAAAGTTGGGTAGAGCCATGCCACCTTCTGCCTTTGGTCTTTGTAGGGTTGCTCTTTTGATACGTAGATGTTTTGAGTTCCAAATAAATGACGTTATTGTTGAATCTAATTGCTTAAAAATGATTTATTGATGTATATTGGGATGTCTTAAAATAAAAAAGAAGCTTAGAAACAATATTCATCTTAGTGTTAATTCTTCCAGCTAGAGTGAGATGAAGGGTTGACCATCTATGCAAGTCTTGCTTAATTTTTTCCATGCAGATGGCAAAATTTTGTTGATAAAGAGCTTTATGTTTACTTGTGATGTTTACCCCTAGGTATTTAAACTGATCTTGTGGACGAAATCTCAGACCCGACAGCAGGTGCGGTTATAAAGCAGCTTTATTTTCAGAGTCACGGTGAGAAGAGTTTCAGAAAAGCAGACAATCAAATATACATGACAGCGTCAGGGCTCTTCTGAACCCCGTCTGTTGGGTGGGGTCCAGTTTTATACCCCTAGAATGCGTAATTTAATATCATTATAAAATGTAACAGTCAACATATTTATTATACACAAACCTTTAGCCCCTTCAACGCCCCTTGTGCAACTTGATTTCTTGGCTCCTTTTGTTATGGCGTTCAGATGTAAGCTAAGGGAAAACGTGATAAGGCAGACTCATGTGTGGAATGCTCAGACCTTGAGTCCTTTGCACAAACATTTTTCTGTTTGCTAAAACAAAGCATGCTATTACATGGTTTTGTAAAGCTTACTTCTCAGACATGAATTAGTACAAGGGAACGAAGAGAACATTCGTCTTCCACATTCCCCCCTTTTTTAGCAAACAAAAATATTTGATCAGGGTGAGTTGAGTAGGAAAGGGTAGGAGAGGAGGATGAAGTGGAGTGGGCGGAGGAGTGTGGGGTGGCTGTGCTGATCTGAAGCATTTTTCTTTGTGTAAAAATAAGCCTTTGCCATCGAGGCAGTAAAATACTTGGATACAATGTATCTTATCAAGGGAACAATACAGCAAGCTACAAGCAGGAGAACAATTAAAGCAACCGTAAGAGAGATGAAAACTGATTTAAGCCATTGGCCCCAGGACCCAAAAGTGGACATAAACCATTTGTCCCAAGGATTAGAAATGCCAGAATTAGTAGCTAGTTCATGTCAAATCAGCTAAAGCACGGGTGATTGATCCATCAGGAGCTGTATTATATATCATCACAAACATAGCACAAACGCCTCCTTTCTCAGCCAAGAGCATATCTAAAGCCAATCGATTTTGCCAGGTCATGAGGGATGTTTTATCAAGTTGCTCATGGATACCTTCAACAGCTTCTTTAGTAAAATTTAAGAATCTTTGTTGATTGTAATAGAGATAATTAATCCAATCTACATTTTTGTTTATAGTAACCTGAGGAAAAATAGACTCAAATTCGGCAGCAACTTGGTCCCTTGCCTTGAACTTATCAGGGACTCCACGAGGGACTCGAATGGAATCAAAATACACCCCAGGGCCATGTAGGGAAAACTGGGAAGGGTCCACAGAATGGGGTTGACGATGTCGGCCAAACATGGTCGACACATGGAAGGCAGTTAAAGGGAAAAGTCGGAAAGGCATAACAAATTGTATTAAAGCAGAAGTGCCAGTCCAGTCAGGTGGAAGGATGTCAAGCAATTTAGACCTATGGCACATCCACCAAATATCAGTATTCTGAGTAATCAGAAAAATTGATAATTTGGAAGCTAAAGAGGAAGAATTAATCGGAAAAGTTTGGAAACAAAAGAGGATGGGATATTACCAACATTTGTGCCACGAGAGGAAGTAAGGTTTCTAAAAAAACAGGTATAAATACCTTCATCAGGCTGGAATATCGGGGGAGTCATGGGAAGAGTAGGGGAAAAGAAGGGAAAGTGTAATGTAATTAGAGTCGATTGGAATAGAGGAAGAGATAAAAAGGGCAAGTAGGCAAGGAAGGCCAGTAGGATCAGATATGTTAGAAAGAGGAAAAGGGACAGTGGCCAAATGTGGCCTAGCTATAGCACATGCATAGCAATCAGATTGATTCACTTGTCTAGCGAATATAATACCCATTGCAGCCAACGGTTCTGATCCCCATACCCAATTTCAATAGAAAAGTGGAAGAAGAGGTGGAAATATTCATGACCTTGACAGGGGGCGGGTTTGGACCAGGGGTAGGAGAGAGAGGTGTGTGTGTGGGGAAATGGGAGGTGTTAGTAACAGGGTTCTCAACCTTAATTTGAAATCTCCCTAGAGGATCTATTCCAGATACATATGCCCCTAAAATACAGGTTCCTGAATCATGTAAAGAAGGGTTCTTCAGAGTAATGATCAAAGGGTTACAATGGTATTCGCACATTCATGAGGGCATGTCCTTTTATAATAGAAAACGATATTTCAGACCATACTTCTGGGCCTTATAGGGTTGATAAACCCCAGTCATCAGTTCCAGTATTAGCCAAAACCCAGTCCCACATGTCACAGTTACTTCGAATCCAGAGTTTGTAACAGTTACACACACATATTTGTCAGACCAGTTCCACTGGATTTGTCGATCAGTCCCACAGTCAATAATAGAACAGAAATCCACCTGAACTGATGTGGTGATTCCGAAAGGAAAAGTCAAGGTGACCAGAGCAGTCGACAAGGGGATGGAAAGACATAGTAGGACCACAATCAAGGGTGCCATCTTTTGCAATGTGAGATGTGAATCCAAGCAGGCAGTCCCTCAACTTTAACAGCATGTGGTGTCTACAGCAGAACTTGGAACGGTCCTCTCCACGAGGGTGATGCCAATGTTTCCTTCGAGTATCTCTAGCCAGAATCCAGGTTCCTAATGGAATCGGGAGTCCTTTGATGGAGGACTAGTTCTCCAGGCCTGATTCACCTGCTCGTGGACTTCCTTCAGAGAAGCTCGGAGACCTGTAAGACTGGAAAGAAGATCATTGTCCACAGTATGCAGTGTAACATTACCTATGACCATGCCGACTGGCATGGGCCATCCGGTCAGAATTTCGAATGGCGACAGCCCTAACTGCCAATGTGTTCTTCCCCTTAATCCCATCAAGGCCAGAGGCAGAGCATCAGGCCAAGTTAAATTTGTTTGCTCACAGATTTTAGCCAATTTAGATTGCAAGGTACCATTGCATCGTTCCACAATACCTCCACTCTGGGGGTGGTATTTGCAATAATGATGCACATTTATCTGGAGCCAGGTGGTTAATTCATTTATAATGGAATTTAGTGGGTGCCATTATCAGTTTGTAATTTCTGTGGTATTCCCCATCTAGGAATGATTTCCTTTATCAAAGCTTTTGCCACAGGTTTGGCATCTGCATGTTTGGAAGGGAAAGCTTCCACCCATCGGGAGAACACATCAACAATTACTTAACAGTATCGGTACCCCTTTGATGGTGTTAATTCAATGAAGTCCATTTGAAGGTGTTCGAATGGACCCATTAGGTTAGGTGTAATGGCGGGACTTACCTGGGTGCCCTTTCCTACATTAAACTTTTGACATAATGCACAGCACCTGCAGAACTGCTCTGCATATGTAGAGAAACCTACAGCTTCCCAATATTTTTCAACATCTTGAACCATGGCGTCTTTTCCAGCATGGTCTAGGCCATGGGCGATTTTTCCATACCTGGGAAAGAAGCTTTTGGGAGGAAAGGTTTGTTAGTTTGCTTATGGGTCCAGACTCCATCAGAGAGGGACCCTTCTTTGGACCATTTTCTCTTCTCTGTGTCCGTGGCTGCATTCTGTAAAGAAATAATTTGATTATCAGTGTCCTGGTCATTTCTCTGTTGGAATAAAAAGATTGGTGTGTTATTATACGCAGCCCGTTTAGCAAAATGATCAGCTAATTTGTTTCCTTTGCTGACAGGATCCTGTTTTCCTATGTGAGCTTGACATTTAACAATCGCTAGCTTTGATGGTTTTGTTATGGCCTCTAAGAGGGATTCATTTAGTTTTTTATGTTGAATGGGCTTGCCAGTACTGGTCTTGAATCCCCTGAGTTTCCATAATGCCCCATGATCATGGCAGACTCCAAAAGCATATCTAGAATCAGTATAGATAGTTACAATTTTTCCCTCTGACAACTGACAAGCTCGGGTGAGAGCTATCAACTCAGCTGCCTTTTTTTTTTTTTTTAAGTCACATAGAGCCTTCCCAGCTTGATCTTTCCATGCCACTTGACCAGAAAGGGGGAGATCAGGGGTGACCGCTAAAGTTTGCAAAAGCTGTGCTCTTTCATTGAAGTTTAAAATCCATTGCCGGCAGTATCCTATAATGCCTAATACAGACACAACCTGTTGCTTTGTAACATGTCTTGGTCTAGGAAGATTTTGAATGGTGTTTATACGGTCGCTAGAGAGAGAGCTCTCGTTTCACAAGAAATGTCATGACCTGAATATTTCACGGTTGTTTGAATTAACTGCAGTTTTGTTTTAGAAACTTTTTGGCCATTTACTGCTAAATAATAACAATTGCTGAGTATCCCGTGCACAATCTGCTTCCGTAGTACTACACAACATTCCACATACTGTATCAATACACTGTCTTTTTCCGGCCAAAAGCCTTTTAAATTTTGAGCAAGAGCTTATCCAATACACAAGGGCTACAATATATCCCTGAGGCATAACGGTCCATGTCCAACGGCGGTTTTGGAAAGTAAAGGCAAACCAGAATTGAGAGTCGGGGTGCAAAGGAATACAAAAATAAGCATTAGCAAAGTCAATAACAGAGAAATAACAGGCGGACGAGGGTATCGTAGAAAGAATAGTGGAAGGATTAGTAACAATAGGTGCCCTAGGAAAAACTGCAGAATTAACGTGTCGAAGATCTTGAACAAAAACGCCATGAACCGTCAGCCTTTTAAACAGGTAAAACGGGGGAGTTGACTGGAGAGTGTTTAATTTGAATGATTGCTCCACGTTTCACGAGATCGGAATGTATGGCGGAGATGCCAGCCTCTGCTGCTGGAGACAGAGGATACTGGGAGCGATGCGGCGGAAGGAGGACTTTTGGGTAAATCACCAGTGGCTCACAGTGTGCTATCCTTCCATAATCATTTTCCCCTGGGACCAAAGTGCATCGGGAAGTGAGGAAAGCCAAGTGGGAGAGGCGGTTTGCAATGAAAAAGCAGAAAGGGAAGGACGGCACAATCGATGTACTAAAAAATCATTTTGAAGCACAAACTTTAGTTATCAAATGATCTGAGGTATCAAAGATACCTGAAGCAACATGTAGCCAGTCCGTTCTATTGAAACATTGTTCCACCCAATCCCCAATTTCAACTCAGTGACGGTGCTATAATTGGCTAAAGAAAACATGGGGAACCGAACCTCCGAAATAGAAAATGTTTTGGGAATATGTGAAGTGCACTGACAGCAGCAGCTGTGTGTGCATGAGAAAAAAAATGCAAGGGATATGGAGGGTCTCTGGGCTCATACCTGAAGAGAGAAAGATTCTAACCAAGGTGTGTCCACTTCAGAAGGGAAGTACTGGGCAGTGCAGTGGAGGGTGTTGGGGACTTGCAAGTGGGGAAAAGAATATGAGTGTAGGGCTTTAGAAGAATGGTGTGTGAGGAGATGTTCAGGGTCCAGGCTGCAAAAGAGGGCTTAGTGTGGGGGGAGGTTTGGCACAGGAATTTAGGAATAGAATAGTGAAACCCTCGTTTGGTTAGAGAAATAGAGAGGGAGAGCTTAGTCATCATCCCTTCCTAAACAGATTAACAGGGCAGAGCTGATTTAACAAAAAACGGTGCATCAAAGTGGAACCACTGAAATGAAGCTGAACCCGAAGAGTTTTAGACACCAGCAAAACATGAGGTTGTCCAGAAGTAGTAAGTACAGTCAGTGTATCGTTCGAGGCAGACTAGAAAAGCAGTTTCAGTGCCATTCAGCAAAGTCAATAAAGGATCTGTGTCCGCATGGCAAGTGAGCAAAGGCAACTGAAAAGAGTGGCTGGGGGTCCCTGTGAAAGGAATATCCTCAGGTTCAGGTAAGGAAGGTGGGGAAGAAGCTGATGTGGGCAATTGCTGCAGAAGTGTCCCATCGTAACAGGCAAGATGTGTAGGTGCTTGATCTGAGGGGAGAGGCGGCTGAGCAGACGAAGAATTCGGATTAGGGAGTAAAAATCCACTACCTCTCCCCCGGCTTCACCCCTGTTCTCGGAAAAATCCACGTCTTTCACGTCCTCTCCCCCTGCCTGAGCTCCACCTGCATAATAATTCATTTGTGCCGCGATTAACTTGGTCTGAGTGTCTGACTCTTTTTGTTTAGTCTGTCGTTCAGCATGCTCCGCGTGTCTTTTTTTTTTTTTTTAACTTCATCAAAAGTGGCACTTTCCCATCCAAATACAGGACGTGCGTGCTTTATTTTGGATATCACTTCTGAGTCCTGACAGAAAAGGAGGAACCCCTGCCTTGTTACGGTCGTCTGGGCTGTCTAAGCCAGAATGGTTTGTCAACAAGTCCTGAATGCGGTGTGCCCATTCATCTACTGTCTCATTTTTCTTTTGTTTGGCAGCTGAAAAGGTAGTCGGTGCCCTTTTTATATTTTGCAGCTATTGCAGTTTTCACGGGTTCCCATTGGGCAAGGAAAGGACCCTCATTATTTTGTCCACGAGGCAATGCCTCATTCCACTGCCACTGTACTCCATTATGCTGCCCATAATTGACAGTAGCTCAAATGGTGCCCATCTTTCTGCGTAGCACTTGGGTCCACTCGGCTGCACTGGGTTTGTACATATTATCTAGCTGCTGCACCTGTTCCACAAACTTCAACCCACCGATTACCTTAGGATCAGACAATTCGGACACTACGTCTTTCAGCTCTTGAATATCCCAGTTACGGTGTATCATTACAGTAGTGGGGTTAGTATTTCCTGGGGGCAGTGTGGGATCGTGTCGGGGGTTAGGAACCTCAATTAAAGGGCATGAAAATGTGGGTGCTAAAGGTTTAGGGGACTTAAACGGGGTAAGGTTTTCAGGGGTCTTATCTCTGAGGGTTTTGGTTCTAGCACGTTGTGAAATGGAGGGTTTTTTGTGTAAGTTAGAAAAGCCTCCCATAGCCCCTAACAAGTGGCCGTCAGTCTCATCATCAGGATGTGTAAGTGAGGAGGGTTCGCACTGATATTGTTCATTAAAGAAATCATCAGTAACTGGGGCATCGGTAACCACAGGAGCCGTTGGGGCAATGAGTGAATGTGGCAGTGGAAGGGGTTGTGGGTAAAGTGTTGGGGAAGAGAGCACTGGATATAAAAGTTTTTTTTTTTTATCACTCCTTCTCCTCCTTCCTTCAGACTGGGGTCCCGTATCAGCCTACACTTTCTGTAAAGCTATAAGCAGCTGTTCTTTTTCCTTTCTATTCTTAAGTTCAGCAACTAAAAGCTCATTCCGTTTTTGTGCCGCTTCCAACGTACGGTCTTTAATAACCAATTCCCATCTGTCATAAATATCCATCCGATAAGGACCTCCATTACAACAACCCTGTGTATTTCTGCACAGTATTTTTCTAATTCATATCTCCAGTTCCTTCCACTGGCCATCCACCTCCACTGTCCTTATTCCACCTCCTACATGCTTTTTTAATCCTGTCTTCTTTTCAATGAGCTTTCTAGGGAACCCGCCTTCGATCCCGACAGCGCACTAGGAGCCTGGCGATCCCCGAAAATAATCCTTCTAACGTTAGGTTTTAGGACTCTTGGGGACTGTTTGACTGGCTACTGATTGTTTTTCCCATAGTGAGTGGCAGGATCTCAGCAGAAAGTGACTCAGCCCTCGATAAACCCCGTTCCACCCGCCGTCCGCTCCTATTCCCGGATTACAGCTTCAGGTGACTTCGTGTCCGTTATTGCATCAGCAGAATCCTACATCAATACGCCCGTGGAGTCCAGGATATGGAGGTTTTACCCGATCCCTTCATCAGACGGTTTGTATGCGTCAATCTGCCAGGGTATTGTCTCCGTCACCTTAGCAACCCGTTGAAACAAGAGTATGACCAGACAGCGGATGAAAACTCGACCTCCCGTTTATTTAGACACACATTCTCTAAATACCCTTTCACCCCGTTCCTCAAATTATTATAGGAGCGTGCCACTCGCCTTTTCTAATCCTTTCCACAGGGGTGACTAGCTAACATTCACACTGTGCCGTTTTCCGTAGGGTCCCAAGTCACTTTCCGTGAGCCCTTAGAACCCTCCTATGTATTTTCCATACAGTATGCTTTCTTATTCTTTATTTTGCATATGCTTTTTATTCCTTTTCCTTCTATATTCATATTACTTCCAGCACACCAGTCAAACTAACAGGAATCCCCGATCTACTCACCGTGACTCCATCCACCTGCATGGAAATGCCGTCAAGTCGTGCCTCGTATCGGCTAGGAGGAGGTCAGGGACTCCCCACGCAGGAAACGCCCAAGGCAGGCCAATCCTACATTTACCGAAGCTGGACCCGATCCGGCCGGAATCGGCTCCACCACGGTCCTCTGGACGATCCTGCACGAGGAGCCGTCTGCCGTCTCCTGCCCCACGTTTGGGCGCCAAAACTGTGGACGAAATCTCAGACCCGACAGCAGGTGCGGTTATAAAGCAGCTTTATTTTCAGAGTCACGGTGAGAAGAGTTTCAGAAAAGCAGACAATCAAATATACATGACAGCGTCAGGGCTCTTCTGAACCCCGTCTGTTGGGTGGGGTCCAGTTTTATACCCCTAGAATGCGTAATTTAATATCATTATAAAATGTAACAGTCAACACATTTATTATACACAAACCTTTAGCCCCTTCAACGCCCCTTGTGCAACTTGATTTCTTGGCTCCTTTTGTTATGGCGTTCAGATGTAAGCTAAGGGAAAACGTGATAAGGCAGACTCATGTGTGGAATGCTCAGACCTTGAGTCCTTTGCACAAACATTTTTCTGTTTGCTAAAACAAAGCATGCTATTACATGGTTTTGTAAAGCTTACTTCTCAGACATGAATTAGTACAAGGGAACGAAGAGAACATTCGTCTTCCACAATCTGCAATGATAAAAGGTAGGGTGTCTAATCTAATATTATATGCTTGAGAATTCACTGGAAAGAGTACACTTTTATTAAGATTATTTCTGAGATCTTTTGAAATTCTGTAAGTGCTGTTAAGAGTGCAGGCACAGAATTTTGTGGGTCTGATATACAGTGGTGTGAAAAACTATTTGCCCCCTTCCTGATTTCTTATTCTTTTGCATGTTTGTCACACAAAATGTTTCTGATCATCAAATACATTTAACCATTAGTCAAATATAACACAAGTAAACACAAAATGCAGTTTTTAAATGATGGTTTTATTATTTAGGGAAAAAAATCCAAACCTACATGGCCCTGTGTGAAAAAGTAATTGCCCCTTGTTAAAAATAACCTAACTGTGGTGTATCACACCTGAGTTCAATTTCCGTAGCCACCCCCAGGCCTGATTACTGCCACACCTGTTTCAATCAAGAAATCACTTAAATAGGAGCTGTCTGACACAGAGAAGTAGACCAAAAGCACCTCAAAAGCTAGACATCATGCCAAGATCCAAAGAAATTCAGGAACAAATGAGAACAGAAGTAACTGAGATCTATCAGTCTGGTAAAGGTTATAAAGCCATTTCTAAAGCTTTGGGACTCCAGCGAACCACAGTGAGAGCCATTATCCACAAATGGCAAAAACATGGAACAGTGGTGAACCTTCCCAGGAGTGGCCGGCCGACCAACCAAAATTACCCCAAGTGCGCAGAGACGACTCATCCGAGAGGTCACAAAAGACCCCAGGACTACGTCTAAAGAACTGCAGGCCTCACTTGCCTCAATTAAGGTCAGTGTTCACGACTCCACCATAAGAAAGAGACTGGGCAAAAACGGCCTACATGGCAGATTTCCAAGACGCAAACCACTGTTAAGCAAAAGAACATTAGGGCTCGTCTCAATTTTGCTAAGAAACATGTCAATGATTGCCAAGACTTTTGGGAAAATACCTTGTGGACTGATGAGACAAAAGTTGAACTTTTGGAAGGCAAATGTCCCGTTACATCTGGCGTAAAAGGAACACAGCATTTCAGAAAAAGAACATCATACCAACAGTAAAATATGGTGGTGGTAGTGTGATGGTCTGGGGTTGTTTTGCTGCTTCAGGACCTGGAAGGCTTGCTGTGATAGATGGAACCATGAATTCTACTTTCTACCAAAAAATCCTGAAGGAGAATGTCCGGCCATCTGTTCGTCAACTCAAGCTGAAGCGATCTTGGGTGCTGCAACAGGACAATGACCCAAAACACACCAGCAAATCCACCTCTGAATGGCTGAAGAAAACAAAATGAAGACTTTGGAGTGGCCTAGTCAAAGTCCTGACCTGAATCCAATTGAGATGCTATGGCATGACCTTAAAAAGGCGGTTCATGCTAGAAAACCCTCAAATAAAGTTGAATTACAACAATTCTGCAAAGATGAGTTGGCCAAAATTCCTCCAGAGCTGTAAAGACTCATTGCAAGTTATCGCAAACGCTTGATTGCAGTTATTGCTGCTAAGGGTGGCCCAACCAGTTATTAGGTTCAGGGGGCAATTACTTTTTCACACAGGGCCATGTAGGTTTGGATTTTTTTCTCCCTAAATAATAAAAACCATCATTTAAAAACTGCATTTTGTGTTTACTTGTGTTATATTTGACTAATGGTTAAATGTGTTTGATGATCAGAAACATTTTGTGTGACAAACATGCAAAAGAATAAGAAATCAGGAAGGGGGCAAATAGTTTTTCACACCACTGTATACAGTACCATATCATCTGCATATAGAGAAATTTTCTGTTCCAGTCCTTCTCTGATAATCCCCTTTATCTGATCAGCATTTCAACAGTGAACCGCCAGTGGTTCAATGGCGATTGCAAATAGCAGTGGTGACAAAGGGGCATCCTTATATTGTATTGTAAATTGAGCCTGTGTAATGGGCTAGAATTCAGTGTTTTAGAGAAAATAACAGTTCTTTGTGTTGCTTAGTATAATGGCCTATAAACCAGTGTTTTAAAGAAAAGGCAAATTTCTGGAAAATTCTGCTACAGGGTATTGTTGATGGCTATCTACGGGACATAAATATCTACCTGTCTTGCAAAAGAGTCACCTGCTTTGAATAGTCAGATTAGCATCTCATCTACACGCAATGTGGTGACACAGAACTGCCTCCTTCCTTTGAAAATGAACGAGTTCTGGGGATATTGGCTTCTAATCAAGTACTTTTTGATAGCTGACCACAATACTATTGTTGACATAAAGTGAATGTGTCTACACTATTTGTTCTGCAGAGGAATTTGGCATGCACCATTGTTTCACTGATCGTCATGTTGACCTATGCAGAGTTTGAAGCATTTATATATTTCTGGGTATTTGAGAATAGAGAAAAAGAGAGTAGTATGGTCTGAGACTCATGACTGCTGTCTGGTTCTTTAATGCTTTCTCACCATTCGCTGTGGTGGCTTGTACCTGGCACAGGTTCCCCTAGGCTTGAGACCGGTAACACATGCAGAAACCTGGTGGCAAGTTAATTTTGCATTTGATGAGTTTATTTTCTTCAAACCCAGCCACAGGGGATGCACAAACCAGTGTGTTTCTTTGTGCCAGTCCCAAGCCCAGATACATGGGAAGGGTTACGTCAGGAAGGGCATCCGGTGTAAAATTTTGCCAAATCAATATGTGGAGGATGATCCGCTGTGGCGACCCCTAACGGGAGCAGCCAAAAGAAGAAGAAGAAGAAGAAGATGAGTTTATTTTCTTCAGAGTCTGTGTGGACTGTTGCTTGGCTAACATTCATTTATTGTAGTTGCTGGTTTGGTTATTACTGGGGTTAATTTTTAGCTATTTTCTTTTTTATAAGGAGTGAGGAAAAACATCTAAATGGCACTTACATTAATGAATTATAGATACAGAGCTTCAAAATATTGACACTTAAAAATGTTGAATGCCGATCAGGAGTGAATCATGTCCTCAAAATGAAAATGTACTGTCTCTTATTGTAAAAACAATTGCATCAGTCAAAGTGACTGCTGTTTTACTCCAAGTCGCAAGTTTTATTCATTGTTTTCCCCTTTGGTTGTTTTTTTGCAGGATTTAATACTCTGAAACTCTGTTTTCTTAAATTCAATTAAATTCTAATAGATTTCTTTAGATGTACAGATATAAAGATGAGTATACACTTTCATCACCCACCACACTGGAAAAAGGGAAAGAACTTACAAAAAGAAATGTTGACTGAATCAACATATATATTTAGATATACCATATAGCATCAGATAGTGTACACTCAAGGGAAAAGGACAGTGTCAGGTTACATACTGGGGGTTAAAAAGTTTCTACGTCAGCAGCCTGACTGACAGTCTACTAAATTCCATTTGAAGCGCATGCTTTGGTCACCCAAGACTAAAATTTAACTCTTTGCTGAAATTTTTATTGTCAGAAAAATAATCAAAAACTTCTGTTATGCCAAAAAATATCTTATGACTGAGTGGCAATGCCTGCTTATACATTGTGATCTACAAAGAAAGGGTCCCAAAGGACTGACATATTTCTCAGCAGTTTCATCCTACCCCAGGGAAGACCTTTCCACATTGACATAGTCATTACACATGTTACTTTATAACTCCAGTAGGAAAAATTAAACTAGAAACCGCATCCATCTCTTATCGTTTTAGATCCGATAACTGTATAAATTTGTCATTTTTAGAAGGGCAACGATGACTATTTGTATAACCAGAAACTGAAATATCAGTGAGATCAATATGTAAAACCAAAGAAAAAATGTGGGAGAATTCTGTAACCGCAGTGTCATGTGCTGAATGCTTTTGCCATAAACGGTCCAGGGTGTGCATTCTCTGTGCACGACCGTATCTTCTGCAGCTGCCTGCATCTCTGCCATTTCAGCCCGGCCTGGGACCTATCAGCTTATTAAGATAACTAGTTGTGCTGCCCGGCCAGGATTTGTTGAAATCTAAGTATTTTTTAATGCATTTTGTAATAAAATGAATTGCATTTGTCATTCCAACAGATTTTGCATCACAAACATTTGTAGTAATGAAATGCATCACTACAAACATAATGTACCATCTGTTGGAATGACGAATGCAATTTGTCACCCAAGATAAGTCAGCAGATGAATGCAGCCGATAGCTGTGGTGCACTAGATGCTGTGAAGGATTGTGCAGGGGTGTCGAAGATTAAGAAGAGCAACGATTTCAAAGTCCTGGGATTAAGCAGACCAGCAGTTTCAGAGCAGCACTGTGTTTGGGGTCCCCTGCTGGCAGGGTCTCAAAGTGCCAGGGTTTACTGATACTTAAGATGATATTGTTTTGGTGCAATAAACCAGTCAGTGTCCAGCTAGGAGCATCAAAACCCACACAAAGAACCTCTTGATGTTTCTCCTGGCAGACCCCTGGAAATGCTTTTGCATAGATTTACTGAATATGGCTCAAGAATTCAAATCAGTTCAGTTTTTTATTTAGATAGATGGATAGATAGATACTTTATTAATCCCAAGGGGAAATTCACCTAATTCACATCATTTGCGAAGCACTCTTCACTTTATATAGTCTCAGAACAGTGTTAACAAGTAAATGCATTTGCAAACTTTACTAAATAGGACTAGAAGAAGAATGAAAACAAAAGGCAAGAATGCAGAACTAAAAGAAAGTCAGCACTGTAACAAAAGTAATATGCAGAAATGAAAATGTATATGAAAGAATAATATATCCTATATATATAAAATCCTAAGCCTAAAAGTGCAACTACTTTATGTGACGTTTTTATATCACACTTTAAATCAGCTTATTTTAAAGCCTACATATATATGTTTGGTATCATTCTTTTCATAGTTTATCGAACTTTAATGTGATGTTTTAGATTTTCAGATTCTTATTCCATTTTTAAATTATAAACTAAAAAATATCAAGAACTCATGTCCTGCGAGATGAGACTTTGTGCCAAGAGATTTAACCACACCTGGGAAGTAAAAGACAAAGAGAAGGACAGCTGCTGTACAGGCATTTAACTGTTCGAAGCACTTGTGCGAGATGCAGATCACAGCAGCAGCTCCTCAAGTAAAGAGGTAAAAAAAAAAAAAAATTGTATTTGTTTCCCATTGTATCACCGTTTAAGAGGGGCTTTCAGAGGAGCGACCATGTCTCCTTAGGGTGTGTTCAGCCCCCCTCTTCACAACACGAGCAGCAGAGATGCAAAGTGGCTGGTGTGTAGAGCAGAAAAGGGTGGTTGGCGAGTGAAGTGAAAGCTAGTACTGTATAAAAGAATAATAAGCAAAGCTTACTAAATTCTAAGTGAACGTCATTAATCTTTAGGGCTGCTTACTTCAGCATTCCTAGCACACAACACTTTTAAATAAAAAAAATAAATAAAATAAAATGATTGTGGCAAACTTTAGTACTTGACTATTCACACCATAGAAGTTACCATCTTACACCATCTAGCCTTGACTAGTAAAAAGGTCGCACTGGGCAGTCAATCTCAATTATTAAATCAAAAGGAAAAAAATTCCCAGCACTCTTTTCTGCTGAGAATAAGATGAATACAACAGCATGTTGGCACTGGGGATAGAGTCCCATTCAGTGCTGCTGTACGAAGTAAGAGATCCCCACAGACATTAGGACATGATGGCTTTAGGTTCTGCAGTGAAAAATGTAATTACTGTAAGTGGATCAAGTTCTTAAATATAATGGAGTAATTAAGTTTTTCTTCAGAGAGATGCGTAATTAAGCATAAATTAAATTACTGTTGACTATAAGCAGTTTTTATTTACATTATCTTTATCATTTTTGCTGTTCATATTTTTTGTAAACTGTTTTTTGTAGTAGTATAAATGTAATAAATGAGGTGGTTGTTGTTGTATTGGGCAAAAGGTTATTCCAGGGCACATTGAAACCCCGGCCTGAAAGAATTTCCAGCTGCACACGACGTCCAAACTTGCAAGGTCAGAAGCCTTCTTGACAGTGTGTGTGCCTTCTTTAGCTCTGCTTGTGAAAACAGCTGCTGTCTGACCCTGTGACCAGTGACAGGTGTTTGAATCCCCCTGCTGATATGTCTGCTTGCTGAGAGAGACATGGAGCTGAGACACCAGGAGTGAAGTTGTTTATAATGGAAAATGTAGATTCCCCAGTAGCCTCATACATGCAAGTTTGGGCTATGAAGGGAAACGAGGAGCATCCCAGAAAAGAACCCCAATAAACATGGGAATGTAAGCTTGACACCGTGTGCCAGCCCAGGAATCTCGAGCTGTGAAGGACCATGGCTCCCACTGTAGAAGCTGTGACGGGTTTCCAACCTTTCAAGAACAGGACAGAATAGATGGGTCTCGGTACAACACCAGTCCCACAAGGCTGCAAGCGGAGGAAATGAGGTATCAATCTACAGATTTTTATTTTAGTGCCTTCAGAAAGTATTTAGACCCTTTCACTTTTTTCACATTTTCTTTTGTTGTAGCCTTGTGTTAAAGTCATTTAAATTCATTTCTTCCCCCCTCAAACACTCAATACCCAAGAATGACAAAATGAAGATAGGATTTTAGAAATTTTTGGAAATTTATTAAAAATAAAGAAATTGAACAAAGTATTCAGACCCTTTGCGAAGTAATTAGTTGAAGCACCTTTGGCAGTCATTATGGCTTGGAGTTGTCATGGGTATGACATAACAAGTTTCAAACATCAGCATATGGAGATTTTCCACTACTATTCTTTGCAAGTTTCAAGGCTGTCAGTGGTCCACTGTTTTCAGGTCTCTTCAGAGATGTTTGATTGGTTTCAAAACCAGGCTCTGGCTGGAACACTCAAGAACATTCCCAGAGTTGTGCTTAGGGCCATTGTCCTGTTGGATGGTGAACCTTCTGCCCAAGGTGCAAGGTGTAGGTTTTCATTAAGGAGATCTGTGTACTTTGCTCCATTCAGCGTTCCCTCAAACAGACTAGTCTTCCAGTCCTTGCTACTGAACAACAACTCCACACATGATGCTGCTACTGCCAAGCTTCAGTGAAGGAATGCTATGGTGCAGGTTATGAGCGGTGCCTGGCTTCCTCCAGACGTGAGGCCTGGAATAAACAGTTAGGTCTTGGTTTTCCCAGACCACAGAATGTTGGTTCTCACAGTGTGAGAGTCTTTTAGGTGCCTTTTTGCAAACTCCAAGCAGGTTTTCATGTGCACTGTAAACCCAGATCAGTGGAGTGTTGCAGCGATGTTGTTCTTCTGGAAGTTTCTCCCATGTTCACACAGGTTTTATGGAGCTCAGCCTATTTTGTGTGACTTTTGAGTTATTGGTCACCCCCCTTACCAAGGACCTTCTCCCATAATTGGTCAGTT
Source organism: Polypterus senegalus (assembly GCF_016835505.1). NCBI lineage: Eukaryota > Metazoa > Chordata > Cladistia > Polypteriformes > Polypteridae > Polypterus > Polypterus senegalus. Next base: position 165,494,546 of record NC_053164.1, on the reverse strand, counting down.
AGCCAGCTCTGGGATGAGTTCTAATTGTTCCAAACTTCTTCCATTTAAGAACGGCGAAGGCCACTGTACTCTTGGAAACCTTCAATGCTGCAGAAATGTTTTGTAGCCCATATTAGTACCTTGACATAATTCTGTCTCTAAGCTCTGCAAGCAATTCCTTTGACATTGTGGCTTAGTCTTGGGACATTGTCAGCTGTTAGAACATTCTATAGGGAGATGTGTGCCTTTCCTAATCACGTTCCGTTGATTGAATTGACCGCAGATAGACTCCAAACAAGGTGTAGAAAAGGCTCCCTGATGAGCAATAGAATGGCATCCATCTGAGCCAGATTTCAAGTGTCAACTTAAGATATGAAGGCTTGTGTCAATGAGATTTTTCAGTTTTCAATTTTTTAACAAATTTACCAAATCTTGTTACCGTTTGCCATTCTTGGATATCAATTGTTGTTTGAGGAGGGGGGAAAATGAACTTAAACAATTTTAGCATAAGGCTGCAATGTAGCATAAAGTGTGTAGGGGTCTGCAGATCCACCACCTTTCACAAGGAACACCGTTTGAAGGTGCTCTACACCTGGGGGTTCCCAAGTTTAGTCCTGGGTTATCGCTGTGGCTGCAGGTTTTTAATCCCAAACAAATAATTTAGAAGGAAGACTGAATGATTGAATTAGTCTTTTCTTTGTAAAGAGGAATGTATGCTTGAAAAAAAAAATCAGAAATTAGTTTTAAATGTTGAATATTTTACCTTTTTTCTTTTTTTTTTACTTCACCTTTTTCCCGTGGTTACTTTTTTGTATTTGTATCCAAATACTGGCAATGAGTGATGAGCAGTACAGAATAACTGCGAACGGTGTGAATGTTAAAGGGGAACAGCTAATTCTTCTTCTTTTTGTTTCGGCTGCTCCTGTTAAGGGTCGCCACAGCGGATCATCTTCTTCCATATCCTTCTGTCCTTTACATCTTGTTCTGTTACTCTCATCTCCTGCATGTCCTCTCTCGCCACATCCATAAACCTTCTCTTAGGCCTTCCTCTTTTTCTCTTGCCTGGCAGCTCTATCCTTAGCATCCTTCTCCCAGTATACTCAGCATCTCTCCTCTGCACATGTCCAAACCACTGCAATCTTGCTGCTCTGACTTTGTCTTTCAACCATCCAACTTGAGCTGACCCTCTAATGTACTCATTTCTAATCCTGTCCGTCCTAGTCACACCCAGTGCAAATCTTAGCATCTTCAACTCTGCCACCTCCAGTTCCATCTCCTGCTTTCTGGTCAGTGCCACCATCTCCAACCCATATAACAAAGCTGGTCTCACTACCGTCCTGTAGACCTTCCCTTTCACTCTTGCTGATATCCGTCTGTCACAAATCACTCCTGACACTCTTCTCCACCCATTCCACCATGTCTGCACTCTCTTTTTCACCTCTCTTCCACAATCCCCATTACTCTGGACCGTTGATCCCAAGTATTTAAACTCATCCACCTTTGCCAATTCTACTCCCTGCATCCTCACCATTCCACTGACGTCCCTCTCATTTACACACATGTATTCTGTCTAGTTCCTACTGACCTTCATTCCTGTCCTCTCTAGAACATATCTCCACCTCTCCAGGGTCTCCTCATCCTGCTCCCTACTATTGCTACAGATCACAATGTCATCAGCAAACATCATAGTCCAAGGGGACTCCTGTCTAATCTTGTCTGTCAACCTGTCCATCACCAGTGCAAATAAGAAAGGGCTCAGAGTCGACCCTTGATGTAATCCCACCTCCAACTTGAATGCATCTGCCACTCCTACCACAGACCTCACCACAGTCACACTTCCCTCATACATAACCTGTACAACTCTTGCATACTTCTCTGCCACTCCCGACTTCCTCATGCAATACCACAACTCCTCTCACTACAGCCATCTCCATCCTTTTGGCAAAATCCACTATCCTCTGACCTTCTTCATTCCTCTCCTTGACACCATACCTACCCATCACCTCCTTGTCTCCTCTGTTCCCTTTACCAACATATCCATTGAAATCTGCTCCAATCACCACTTTCTGTCCCTTGGGTTCATCACTTCATCCAACTCACTCCAAAAATCTTCTTTCTCCTCCATTGCACACCCAACTTGGCATATGCACTAACAACATTCATCATCACACCTCCAATTTCCAGCTTCAGAATCATATATTTGGGTTCGATTTAAAGCAGGCATGACTGGCTTCAAAATAAAACCAAACGTGCCATCCCCGGTGTTTTGTGGGCAGTTCTCAGTTCCACTCTCTTTACCTTCCTCCTCTCTTCCTGCCTCCAGACATTTTGTATTGTTGTCTGCATATTGGTTTGGCAAAATTTTACACCGGATGCCTTTCCTGACGTAACCCTGCCCAATTATCTGGGCTTGGGACCGGCACAAAGAAACACACTGGTTTGTGCATCCCCTGTGGCTGGGTTAAAGGGGAGCAGCTACTACTTTAGTATATAATTCACTTGTGAGCCTATTAATAAGAAAAGGCTTAAGTGAGCAGAATACAAGTCAAGTCAAGTTGGGGAGCATGCACTGGTACAGTGCGTTGCTCCACCCACTATACAACGAAACAACTCAGGATCCCGGTTGGTAACCCCCCAGGCAGACACGCGGTCCAGTTCCACCCTCCAGAAGTGAGCCTCTATTTGCCACAGCCAGGTGTTATATAGGCGAGCCCTTGGCCTGGTCCAGCCACTTGGGTCCCCAACAATAAGGATCTTATGAGCCAGATTACCCTCATGGAAAAGCACCACATGGCCATAGTGTCGTAACTGACACTCCCTCACAATGCAGGTAATGTGCCTCATTCGGGACTCCATTAGCAATCACTCATTCAACACAAAGTCAAACCAATGGTACCCAAGGATTTTCCAGAGAGACACAGTACCAAAGGAGTCCAGTCTTCGTCTCAGGTCAGTGGATAGCATCCATGTCTCGCAACCATATAGCAAGACAAGAAGCACCAGGACTGTAAAGACTTGGACCTTCGTCCTTTGGCATAGATATTGGGAGCGCCACACACTCCTTTCCAGCAACCTCATGACCCCCCCCATGCTCTCCTAGTCTGTCTACTGACTTCATAGGAAGAGTCACCAGAAACATGAATGTTACTGACAAGGTAAGTAAACGTATCGACAAGGCTGACATTCCACAGGGAGACACACTGCTGATGGCTGTGCCCAAGAGGTCATTAAAGGCCTGGATCTTGGTTTTTATCCAGGACACTCGCAAGCCCAGACAATCAAGACTCCTCGCTCAATCTCTTGAGAGCCCTGATCAAAGCCTCCATTGACTCCGTTAAGATCACAGCATCGTCAGTATAGTCAAGACCCGTGAATCTTTCTTCACCAACAGATGCCCCATCACCTTGCCCAACACCCAGTCTATACAGGCATTGAACAAAGTAGGAGCAAGAACACACCCCTGACGAACCCCAGAATCAATAGGGAAAAACACAGAGGTTCTGCCTCCAGAATACACAAAAGAGCAAAACAGAAAATGAGCAAAAATTTATGTTGTACATACAAATATTTGCCACATTCCCCGAAAAATTTAGCAAGGCCATTTTGTAATTTCTGGACTGTCATGAAAAATGAAAAAAGTGGGAAATAACAATCTTGTATTTAAACATGGAAATGTGTCTGTCTGGCCCAGAAGTGCAAGGCTACAGCATGAAGCTGAAAGAAAGCGACTCCATTGCCAAAGTGAAACAGCGGAGAAAAGAGAAACTCGCTTAGCCTCTGACAGACAAGCGAGGCAAGCACATCGGCAAACCGAAACTGCCGACTCTGCATTTCAATTTTTTCTGACAATTTCAATTGTTTTTAGGTGCCCAGGCTTTTTACACTTTAATAGTATTTTAATAAAGGCAGAAGTCCAGTTAAAATCAGATGGTCCATAGGACTGAACATGAGGACCACCGAGTTGAGCCTTTTATTACTAATTAGCTCACAAATGAATGTAATATTACTACAGCAGCTCTGCTTTAATATTCAGTGTCATTTGCACCCCTGTGTCTGCACTGCTCATCACCAATTTTAAGTATTTTGACACAATTAAGGGAGTAAACAGCACAGAAGTTAGGCAAATGGAAATAAGGGATGTTATTGTTTATAACTGTGACAAAGCAAACACATTTCTGAAATTCTTCTAAATGCAAATGTCACACAAGAGCAGTTTTTCTAGATGCAAAATAAGAAAAGAAAAGGCCAGCTAAACAATCAGATTGATGAGACACTCTGGGCTATGGGCGACTGGTTGGAATGAAAGCCTGTAGCCACAGTAGTACACCATGACTGCCATACAGGACTGCTCTTTGGATTATTGTGGATTAATCATTCTTAGCTTTACAGTCTGGTCCAAGAAGATACAAAAAAGCTTTGTAATGTGGAGAGCACAGAAGGGACAGCCTACAAGCTTCCATGGCAGGCCGCGCTCTCTTTCTCTGTGCTCCCCGCATAGAGACACACACTTCCTGACTGTTACAAGAATGGAGCCTATTGAGTGCAGCTTTGGGTTCAAAGCAGGAGCTGGAATTCTATGTGCTGTCAGTTGACAACAAGCTCGGTCACTTGAATTAGTTTTAATCCTCATTACACCGTGATTTTCATTTTGTTGTTGGTTTTTCTTTATTAATATATATAAAATGACTTTTCCATTTTTCTGGAGATTTCCCAGCAAGAATTTAATTGAAGTTGAAGCTCAAGTTCATTGTCATGTGTATCATACTGAAACTTGAGGGTTCATCCTTCTGTCAGTTCTGCCCAGCCTCTAAGGCTATGCCAGTTTATGGTGGGCCAGATCAAGCACAGTTGAATTAGCTAGTCTGGGAGAGCCACACAAAGATGTAACCACTGCATGGCTTGTTCAACCTGGAGATTTATTGTGGTGGGACTACCCCACCAAATCACCACACTAAAAACTTTGCTCTTTGGATTATTGTGGATAAAACCTTGTGAAGACAAGTAAAATAGAAGCAGACTGATTTAAGTTCATGCAGTTTGCACTGGAGTTGCAGATATGTACAGTGGATTTAGAAAGTATTCAGACTTCATGTTCTGCCCACTTTGTGTTGTATATTTCATTTCAATTTAGTGTGCCATATTTATTCAATCTACACTCTAGGTGACAAAGTAAAAACATTTTCAGAAATGTTGCCAAATTTATAAAAAAAAAATCAAAAAACCGAAAACTCTCATTCATACAAGTATTCAGACTCTCAGTTCAGTTTCTTTGTAGAAGCTACCTTGCAATTACAGCATCAGATCTTCATGGCTAAGTCTCTACAAGCGTTGCGCACCTGGATTTGGGCAGTTTATCCCATTCTTCCTGGCAGCCTCTCAAGCCCCATTAGATTGAATGGGAAGCATCTGTAAACTGCCATCTTCAGGTCTCTCCACACATGTCCTATGGGGGTTAAGTCTGGGCATTGGGTAGGCCACTCAAGGACAGTAAGAGACTTGTCCTGCTGCCACTCCAGTGACGTTGTGCTAAATTATCACCCAAGTCTGAGGTCATATGAACTTGGAGGAAGTTTTCTTGAAGGATCTTTCTACGTTTGGTTCTGTTCATACTTCCCTGAATTCTGCTCATTTGCCCTGTTCCTGCCAGTGTGATGCACCTGCACACCATGATGTTGCCACCACCATGCTTCACTATAGGGCACGGGGTGAGCAGTGCCTGGTCTTCAATAGGCATTTCACTGGGAGTTCTACCGAAATAGTCCAGTTCTTCCTCATAATGTCAAGTTCAAGTGGATTGACGTATGCCTTTCACTTGTGGGCCTTCTTTCCAGCCACTGTACCATAAAACTCCTGAGTGATGGAGAGCTGCTGAAATGGTTGTCTTTCTGTCAGGTTCTCCCCCCTCGGCTGGATAATTCGACAGCTCTATTAAAGTGACCATTGGGTTCTTGATCCTCTCCCTCACCACAGCCATTCTTGCCTGGTTACCTCGGTTTAACTGGACTACCAACAATTTGATTTCAGAGTTCTACGGAAAGTTCCTTGGACTTCATGATCTGGTTTTGTCCTGACATGCAGTGTGGATTGGAGGGCCTTTCTCAATGATGTCTAATCAATTAAATTTGCCACTGGTGGACTCCAATTAAGTTCTAGACATCAAGGGTAATTAAAGCAAACAGGGTGCACTTACCCACAATTTGGAGTGCCACCACAAACGGTCTGAATACTTTATATACTGTGTATTTATACATAACAGAGATTACAGTTTTTGATTTTTAATAAATTTGCAAATGTTTCTGAAAACATATCACTTTGTCATTATGGAGTGTAGATCAATGGCCAAAAATGCCAAATGTATCAATTTAAAATTCAATTTACAACACAATAAAGGGTGCAGAAAGCAAAAGGGTCTGCATATTTAGTGAATCCCCCATTTATGGTTGGATCTGTTACAGTTATGTGACGTACAGTTTCAGTAACCATGTGCAGTGTGGTCCAGGGACAAAAAAGAAAAACAAATATGGGATAGGAAGTGTCACCAGTGGCCTGCTGCAGGGGGAGAGTCTGCAGACGTGAGCACAAAGAAAAGAATCCCCAGCAAGGCTTAAAAAAACTAAAACAGCTCCAAGGGCTGAGTGAGCTTTACAGAATCGTGGGTTAACAAACCAAACAACAGACAGAGTGAAAGCTGTTACATAATAACACTTTGATATTTACAGTAAATCCATGAAATGAAAACTGACATAAGGAAAGCAGCTCATCAGAACTGTAAACATTTAGGAACATTTCAGTGTGACACAAAAAAGCTGACAGTCCACAATTTAATATATATATATATTTTTTTTTGCTGGGAGCTCTCAGATCTCCATTCACCTCCTTTTTTGGACTTCTTGTAGCACATTCAAATTCTTTTTCAGTCCCGTAACTGTGTCTGTGCCATGCTATCCTTGAAATACCTCACCCTAATAAGCTTTGTTTCATGACATTCGGCATTTGACTTTTTTTTTTTTTTTTTAAATAAGCTAGGCAGCAGGACTGAAACCTTTACACCAAAAAAAAAAATAAATAAATAATAGCCCTATTTTAATGTAGCACCCACAATCCCAAAATGCTTTGTATTGCAGCCTTCAGTCTGTTGATTTAACCATCAGGAAAAGGGACAAGCTGCACACAGACAGTGGCACAGAAACGTCTACCATATCTGCCCATCAACACATTACTGGCATCAATGACAGAATAAAAGTGATGGTGCCTGAGAAAGGAGTGAAAACATCCCATTTAATGCCAGCTTCAAACAAGAAGTGATAGTGTAATACCCTCTAAGCTACTGTGGGCATAAAAAAAAAAATAAGCTGAAAGCGCTTCACATACTTGTATGGTTGTGTCATCCTTCAGCCAGACTCGTCCCCATGCCAATCTGCTGTCACCTAGTGGGGTGCTGCCTCTTAGGGCATTGATAAGGTGTCATTGGCAGGCAGACCAGCCACATGCCAGTTGTCATCTGGCTCGCCAGTCCTGTCCTATTCGTACGCCAGTAGGCACTGCTCCCATGACACATCCAGCTGCTTTCTAAATGTACCTTACTCCTTTAACAATGCCACTATGAGTCCAAGTGGGAGATGAAATGAGAATGGAGATCTTAAGGAGGTGCAGCTGGAATTGCTGTTGGGCCGCAAGATTGCCGAAGCAAAACTAAATCAAAATGACAATAAGCAGAACTGAAATTCACTAAATACTGTTTTGAAGAACTTTAGAAGGCTTATAAATCAAACATTATAACTGAAATAAAAGACCAGTAAACAAATGAAACACTTTCAATCCTAATGTCATTCAGTCAGTCATTATCCAACCCACTATATCCTAACTACAGGGTCACAGGGGTCTGCTGGAGCCAATCCCAGCCAACACAAGGCGCAAGGCAGGAAACAAACCCCGAGCAGGTCGCCAGCCCCCTGCAGGGCACATGCACACACCAGGGACAATTTAGAATCGCCAATGCACCTAACCTGCATGTCTTTGGATTGTGGGAGGAAATCCACACAGACACGGGGAGAACATGCAAACTCCACGCAGGGAGGACCCGGGAAGCGGGGTCTCCTGACTGCGAGGCAGCAGCGCTACCATTACACCACCGTGCCGCCCAAGTTATTCCTCTTTTTATTATTATTTTATTTTATTGTAGAATCAACTCTCAGCAGCGGCCAACAGGACAGCTATGTGGTGCATATGTAAGAGCGCCGTTCTCATCCCTACCACCTTCGCCATCACTTCCTCAACCTCTTCATATCTTAAATCATTCTTGAGGCAGATTGAAAAATTAAAGAAAACGTACTAAATAATTGCAACACAAACACTGACAACCTCTGAGCAAACGAATGCTAAACATACAGAGAAAGAGGATGAAAACTAGGAATGCTCAAGTCACACTACTTTATCATGCAGTGTGCCGTTACTGGCCTAATGATAATTCAATGCATTACTACAGAGTATGAAATATGTGAAAAACATTAATTCAATAAAAAAATTAGTCATTTTGTTTTAAGGTGTTACATATTATAGAATAGCATTACAGCAGTGCACATTTCCACCACTCTGTTTAAAGATGTCACGCTATTTGTTATGCTTTTTAATATTCAAGTCATCTGTTACCAGTAGAAACAGTCCTGGCAGGGTGATCATCACCAGCTGGTAACAGCATACAAAGCAAAGCGCAGACATCATTTGTTGACAGTCAAAACTCGGAGGCAGAACACAAAAAAAGGAATAATATTCAAGACAAGAAGAAATCCAAGGAGCTACAAGAAGTTATTGCACTGCCATAGAGAAAATTCTGTGTGTTTGCCACTCGGCTCTCTGGTCTCTTTGGGCCCATACACACTATTTTGAAATAGACATGTGATTGACAAGTTTTGGAAGTCATTTGCATAAATCGTGCCATTTTTTTGAAGTAGAAAGAGGACAGCAATTGGAGAGAGAAAAAAAAAAACACACAGCAAACTAACTAAACAGACCAGCATCTGCACTGGCCACGAAAACCCATCTAGACAGGCGAAAGATCACGTTCATCTCCAGGGACGTGAATCCTGCATTGCTTTTTACGACTGGTAGACTCGAGTGGGCTTGTTGAAGTTCTTTTTTATGTAATTGCTGTGGAAACATTTTACATTTAAATATTCAGATTCCTTCCTTGGCCGGCTTCTACAATCCTTCCACCCATTATATTTAGACAACTCAAGCTCTGGACTATTGTGTGAACTTTGGGAGGGGCTTGGGTGTGTATTTCACTGTATATATTTTTATTCACACTTATAGGGGTTATTGCATGTTGATGAGGAAAAGGTCATTGCGGTTTTCATCTTTGTCTCTGTTTTGCAAACGTGTATTTGTTTCTGCCATTGTTAAAATTGTCTTGTGTTTTTTTTACACACACACACACACACACACATTATATATATATATATATATATATATATATATATATAAACTAGCTGTGTAAGCCAATGCTGTAAAAAGCCTGGATTCCTAAAATCTATTGAAATTGTCAGAAGAAAAATTAAAATGTACAGATGTCAGGTAATTGAATGGAACTATTTTAGGCATCTCTCACTTAGGAGAATTTATTTTGTCGATGTACTTTTTTCGCTTGTTTAAGAGATTCTCTCTTTTCTAAGCAGTTTTACTTTGGCTACAGAGTCGCTTTCTTCTTCGGACTCATTAACTTGGGGTCAGCCTTGCCGGCTCTCTGAGCTTCATGCTGTAGTAGCCTCGCACTTCCAGGCCGGACACATAGAAACACACACTTCCAAGCACTGGATGTTGATTGATTAGATAGATAAACAGATAGATAGATAGCTAGCAAGCAAGCATCCAGAAAGTATTCACAGCGCATCACTTTTTCCACATTTTGTTATGTTACAGCCTTATTCCAAAATGGATTAAATTCATTTTTTTCCTCAGAATTCTACACACAACACCCCATAATGACAATGTGAAAAATGTTTACTTGAGGTTTTTGCAAATTTATTAAAAAAAAAAAAAATGACAAATCACATGTACATAGGTATTCACAGCCTTTGCTCCATACTTTGTTGATGCACCTTTGGCAGCAATTACAGCCTCAAGTCTTTTTGAATATGATGCCACAAGCTTGGCACACCTGTTCTTGGCCAGTTTCGGCCATTCCTCGTTGCAGCACCTCTCAAGCTCCATCAGGTTGGATGGGAAGCGTCGGTGCACAGCCATTTTAAGATCTCTCCAGAGATGTTCAATCGGATTCAAGTCTGGGCTCTGGCTGGGCCACTCAAGGACATTCCCAGAGTTGTCCTGAAGCCACTCCTTTGATATCTTGGCTGTGTGCTTAGGGTTGTTGTCCTGCTGAAAGATGAACCATCACCCCAGTCTGCAGTCAAGAGCGCTCTGGAGCAGGTTTTCATCCAGGATGTCTCTGTAAATTTCTGCAGTCATCTTTCCCTTTATCCTGACTAGTCTCCCAGTTCCTGCCACTGAAAAACATCTCCACAGCATGATGCTGCCACCACCATGCTTCACTGTAGTGATGGTATTGGCCTGGTGATGAGCGGTACCTGGTTTCCTACAAAGTGACACCTGGCATTCACACCAAAGAGTTCAATCTTTGTCTCATCAGACCAGAGAATTTTGTTTCTCATGGTCTGAGAGTCCTTCAGGTGCCTTTTGGCAAACTGCAGGTAGGCTGCCATGTGCCTTTTACTAAGGAGTGGCTTCCGTCTGGCCACTCTACCATACAGGCCTGATTGGTGGATTGCTGCAGAGATGGTTGTCCTTCTGGAGGGTTCTCCTCTCTCCACAGAGGACATCTGGAGCTCTGACAGAGTGACCATCAGGTTCTTGGTCACCTCACTGACTAAAGCCCTTCTCCCCGATCGCTCAGTTTAGATGGCCGGCCAGCTCTAGGAAGAGTCCTGGTGGTTTCGAACTTCTTCTGCTTACGGATGATGGAGGCCACTGTGCTCATTGGGACCTTCAAAGCAGCAGAAATTTTTCTGTAACCTTCCCCAGATTTGTGCCTCGAGACAATCCTGTCTCGCAGGTCTACAGGCAATTCCTTTGACTTCATGCTTGGTTTGTGCTCTGACATGAACTGTCAACTGTGGGACCTTATATAGACAGGTGTGTGCCTTTCCAAACCATGTCCAATCAACTGAATTTACCACAGGTGGACTCCAATTAAACTGCACAAACATCTCAAGGGTGATCAGGGGAAGCAGGATGCACCTTTGTGCTTTCTCATTTTTTTATTTTTAATAAATTTGCAAAAATCTCAAGTAAACTTTTTTCACGTTGTCATTATGGGGTGTTGTGTGTAGAATTGTGAGGAAAAAAATGAATTTAATCAATTTTGGAATAAGGCTGTAACATAACAAAATGTGGAAAAAGTGATGTGCTGTGAAAACTTTCTGGATGCACTGTAGATAGATAGATAGATAGATAGATAGATAGATAGATAGATAGATAGATAGATAGATAGATAGATAGATAGATAGATAGATAAACAAACAGTCGTGAAGAGTTGAGGAATCCAACCCTTATAATGCAACAAGTTTCAGGAACAAAACGAGTAATCGCAAAAGACTGAGCCAAGACTGACTGATTTAACAGAAGGAATGCTTGGGTTTTTATATGTGGAGGAGAGGAAGGGGAGGGATCTCAGGTGGAAAGGAGGTCTGCAGGATGGCGTGATAAAGAAGTGGAAGTGGACAGAGTCTTCTGTATTTTCTTTCTGGTGGTCTGTGGAAGAGGGGGAAAAAAGGCATTAGCACCGTTCATCAACCCCGGGCTCTGCATTTTACTCCCAGTTATGCTCTCAGACAGCCTCCTATGCACATGTGTGTGAATATACATATCAGTATATATGTGAATTACATATACACAAATTCCCTTGACTTTTTAAAGTTGATTATAGCAGAAGGGGGGATACATATGGCAGGCAGTGCTTTGGTGAGTGATACAGGCCTATTCTCACATTAGCCAACCGCCAAACAGTTTAGAGAGGCGTACAGCCTAGCGCTCAGCCTGCTTTCAGCATTTAGGGTCCAATTCATTACAAAGTTAATTATCTGGAAATGAAGGACACATAAACCTACCCACAACATTCCAAGACCAGTCTGTCCCACACAACAATCACTATTCAAGCAAGAAAAAAAAAATAACTGATGAGAGGAGCAGTCGAGAGGCTAAAAACAAGGACATGCGCCATGTCACAACTGAGGATGAAGATGCTGTGAGACAGTCAGCAACTGGTGTAGTGGTAACTCCATCAATCTTGGCTGATGGCTGAGTGGTGAAGACAAAGCCATATTCACAAGAAAGGTCATGAAAACCCATTTACAAGAATATGGAGAAATGGGCTGGTGAGATAAAAACAGAGTCAGTTGAATATAATGCCAAGCACTGTGTACGATGAAAAAATATCACAGCTTATTAACTACAAAACAGCATCTCCTCACTGAAACGTGGCAATGGCAGCATCAAGCTGTCGGACAGCCTGTTTATCAAAACAGACGATAAAATGTACGGAGCTAAATAAATAAAGAGACTACACGAAAGCCCTGAAAGTGGGACATCAATTCAAAACTGAATGTGACAACGACGCCAAATGCAAGGCCAAAGCTGAAAAAGCAGAAGACACTCCTGGATAGTTGTGGTGGAAGGTTTTATTTAAATTCCTGCCACGGATTTTCCTTTAGATCTAAGACTGCAGGACACCATTGTTCCATAAATAATTTTGCATTGAAAAAGTGGGCAAATATTAAATGTGCAAATTATGAAATGCTGGTTACAGAGCACTAGTAAGGACTTAATGCTGTTACTGGGACTGCTACCAAATCTTACACACCCAAGGACTGAAGGAGCTGAAGACTTGTCAAAGCTGAATTTATTGTATTTGTATTTTGTTTTTTGGACTTTTATTATAAAAGTTACTATTTCCAGTCAAAATGTAAAATATTTATTGTTAAACATAGGGTTCATACAGCAGAATTTAAAATGTGTTTTAACTTTCAGTTGTAATAAAGCAAACTGTGGCAGAAGCCCAGGGAGAAGCGTGTGTGTTTCTCTACTCGCTGTATAAACAGATTTAGACCAGCAACCAACTCTCTAACTTTCCTGAATAACATCCTTTTGTTCTCTCTGATATTTTTTCCAAGATCAGATATTGAAAAATATATACTGTTAATATGACATTGTTTAATGTTTGGGGAAAAGGAAATTATGTTGTTTGCCTAAGAATTCAATCCCTGCATGGTGGGAACTCTTTCAGTTTACACAGGTGAAAATTTGGTGTCCACCAGTAACTTAAAATAACAGCCACTCTTGTGAAATAAAACTCCTCGGTTCAAGAACAACATTCAGGTTGGGAATTTGAAGGGCAGCTATGAAAATGTAGAGTGAAACAGAATTCAAAGACATTCAAGATAGAATGCTACAATTAAGAAAAGGGTACAAAACAATATCCACGTGCACAGATGCTCTAGAATTTTAGAAAAGGACACCTTTCAAAACTCTCCGAGCTAGCAAGAAGAAGACTTGTGAGTGACAGAGACCACTGAGGGAGTTACAAAGCTTGGTAGCCGAGTAAAGGGGCGCCAGTCAGGCACATCAAGAGCTCCGCACAGTACTGCTTTGTATAGGAGTATGAAAAAGCAAAGCCTTTACGTAAAATGAACCATGTAAAAGCACATCTAGATTAGAGGTCATTCACGTTTTGTCTTTGAGGCAGTCGGAGATTACTTTGGCCATGTGTTCTGTTATAATCAGATGTCCAGACCCTGCTGATGACAAGCAGCCTCCCATCCTGATGTTACCACTACCATCCTTTAAGATTTGAGATCAGTGTTACATGTATGCCAGCAGATTTCTTTGAACTTTGGCCAAAATGCTGTCTTGGTCACCTCTGACCAAAAAAGCTTTTGCACATCATGTCTGATCAGGTCAGAGCACAGTTTCTGCCATTATACCGAACCCCTGGAGCAATTTTCAGGTTAAAGGCTTCGCTCAAGGTTGCAGTAGGATCCCTTCTGACACTACCAGGATTTGAACTGGCAACCTTCCAATACCAATAGCTCAGGTACCTCAAAACCTTGTTGAGTGATGGGTACAGGTAATTGTTATATTGGCAACAAATAAATACAGCAGTGTCAGTTTTAGGAAACTTGTACCAACCATCGGGGGAAAGCAGGAGCTAAGCACACAGAGAAATCTGCCAATTTACCAGACCGTCTAAACTCCCATTCTCACCTGTGATCACAAACCTTAGGTAATGGTAAACAGAGACTAAGAGTATATGCAGCCAAAATGAGGTACCTGCACAACGATGCTGGGCTTATTCTCTATTATACAAGGAGTAGCCTGGCAAACCAGGAGGAATTCTGTATAGACGTACCGGTTCTCTGGATTGAGAACAGCCAGTGGAGGTGGTACAGGTATTTAACTATTGGCCTTCCTAGATGCCTCCTCACACATGTAAGGGCTGGGGTTAGGAAGGCCTGATCAGGCCAGTTCATAGCATTGGCAGTGCAAATATCACAAGGAAAAACTGGATGAAAACGAAAAGGACTAAAGTATGCACAAAAGTGTAATCAGTAAATCATTTTAACTGATGTGCAAATCTTATATATATTATCTGGAGTTGTATTCAGTGTCTGCTGTTTATATTACACTAATGTTACTAGTCTGTGGGGGATAATCAAGGAAGAATTTCATTTTACTATGCATAAAATACATTTGTATTCAATTTTAGTATGTCAGTGGTCATGTGCACCATAAAGTGTACTGGAGAAATTCTCACTTCAAATGGTCTACCTGCTCACCAAAAAAAAAAAAAAATCCAACTCACAGTAGTTAATCAATCGATCAATAAATAAATAAATGGATGGATGGATTGTAGATTCATGGCAATATTTAAAAAGCCTTTAAAAATAACAGACTTTTAAGTGTGTTTTTGTCACATTATGCTTAGCTTTCCATTTCAAAATCTGGCAGATTAAAAAACAACACACACACAAAGAATTTTCCTGTCTATTGATTCCCTTAAAATTATTTTAAAAAAAAAATCACTTTAAATAATATGCTAACACTGAATAATTTATCCTTCATATCCCTGCCACTGAGACAGACAGTGCAATAATGCTTGGTGTTAGAGAAACAAAATGTTAGAAAATTCTTAATAGAAACATTTTTAGTTTACATAAACGAGTAGCAAATGGCAGCTATGGATTTTTATGTATCATTTCAGTTTTAATAATTAAAAACAAGAGCTCTATAATATGCAAATCTAGTTTTATTTCGTATTAAGCCTTTTGTTAAAAAGAGTAAGGTAAAAGGTGTTTTCTACTCTTCAAACTGTACATGTTATGATAGCAGTCAGTTTTTATATCAAAAATACCAAATAAGGAAAAGAAGTTAAGAAGTTAAATAAAAATTTCAAATTTCCAGTGGAAAAAGCTTCACTCTTTCATATTCTAATCAGTTCAATACTAACAAAACATATATTGCAAGTTAATAAATAGTGTATTTCTGAATAATGCAGTTGAAAAGAAATACTAATTTTACTGTTTATACAGCTTGAACTTAAACGGACACTGTCCTGTAAAGACACTGTTACTCCAGCCAGTCTTTCACTCCCTTGTCAGGGTGCTATCATATAACATCATATCACCACCAGAGATATCAAATAACACATTAAAGTCAACTGGAGGCCCAAACCTCTCAATCAACAGGTGGACATGTTCAAGAACACTAAATTTTCATACGATTGACCAAGAAGTGGATAATAAGTAGTTGGTGCTTCCCAGTGCTTTGTGGAACTCAGAGTTCAAAATTATTATATAGGAATTTATTTAACATTCCTAGATGCTGGTGCATTATGTGCACTATATGCGCTACAGATACTGTAATGCAATTAATAATGTTAGCATTCATTAGTATGGCTGTTTCAATTTACCTCCATTACAAAGGACATTTTTTTTTTTTTTAAGTTTTTTATTTTTCCTCCCCTAATGCTTCCAGCAGATTTTCTTTAAATAGTTCAGATTGTGCATGTCTAAGTTAGGCAGTAACCAAATACTCAGTTACAGATTTGAAAAGCTGAAAAAACGAAATTACTTTAAAACTGAAGCCTAATTTACAAAGTTCTTTGCATACAGCCTGAACTTAAAAGGAGCATCATACTGACTGGGGACATATTTCTCTCGTTTTCTTTTCCTCTTAGAGGAATTAACACAGGATAAATAGAGGGGACACCTTCAAACACAAGGTAACAGAACATTAGAGGAAGGGAAGTCAAGGCTTCAGACTTCCTGCTATTTCAGGAATTGTCTCAGGAACCTCTTCCCCTTATGTCCATGAGTGTTGAACATCAAACGAAGATCAAATTTAAATCTGTAAAGAAGAAAAATAATACAGTCAAAAAACTTTTACTACACCTACCTTTTACACAGCATTTTGTTCCTTTTTAGGAGTTGCGTGATGAGGCATTTCTCTAACTAGACTAAAACATTAACACTGCCCTGATATCTATTAACAATATACAGCAATAACGCCATAACACAGCGTCACAGGAACTAGTACCCAGGTAAGCTACCTATTCATATTTATTCTCAATGCATTAAGCTAACTTTACCAGTCTCCATGTAATTCAACTAATACGTGTAGCTACTATAGCTACTATAGCAATTAAATTCAAATGACAATGGTCAGAAATACACATTGAAGCTTTCTGATACTTAATATGAATTCATCCTGTTTAGACTTTTGAGTACATAACCAATATCTACGCACTCTTATTGAATTTTCCACCTACGGTTATAGAAAGGCTTAAATTCATACAAATCATGATAGATTTGTGATTTTTTTTTAATGATAAATTTATATTTCACTTAAATTTTGTAGATTTTGTAGATTATAGAGGATTTTGTCATCTGGTATTACCAACATATTTTTCTTCCTGTGCATTGGTTTTATGATTTGAATTGGATAGTGTGTGGAGAATTGAATATAGGTGCAGTGTGGTCGTAAGGATTGTACTGCTTTAGATATTTAAATTTCTTAGAGAAGTTTCTTTCTTTTGATATAATGCAAAATTTATCACAACAGAAAAAAAACTGACATTTTTAGTAAAGACTAGGGGGCTCTGCCCCCTGCTTGCCAACCCTGGGTGGGTGCTATGTGCTAGCCACTTTGTGGCTCTGCCGCTCGCATATAGGGAAGCGGATGTACAATTTAAACAGACTGTTATTTTCATGGGAATTGTTACATATGCATAATAGACCTTTTTTACATTACAGCAAGTAATTAACCATAGTAAAAAATAGTAAAATGTAATAAATTGAAAGAAAATTGGTTCATGTTGTGTTAGAAGATTTCACTGCGTTATATGCTTTTGTTCTGTTTGGCTTTGAAATTAACTCAAAAAATACTTTTTAAACTTACACTTCTACTGTAAAACTTTACCAAAAACAATATTTGAAATTAACTTTTCGTCAATATCGCTAAACCTTTGGGATGAAATATTTTAATAAGATTTGGACATAATAAGAAATACAACCAGTCCCCAACTAGATGAAGAAAAAAAATACAAGGTTATCTGCCACACAATAAAACTGATGAATGTAAAAGACTTTACCCAGAATCATAAACTCCTGGCGACTGGCACTTAGGTCCAGAGCAGGACTGTAGCATCATTAGCCTGTGGTTCATTTTCTCTAGCACCTCTTGATCAATTGTCTTGGCGATGTTAATTAGTTGGAAAGGGTCAGCCGTCAAATTGTACACCTCCACAAATAGCTGAAAACAAATCATTTGCATAGTAGTTAGGCATTAAAAAAAATGAAATTGGGAATTAACTTGCTTTACCCCAAAAACCTCTATCCACACATCCACTTTTCAAATTAATCTTATGATAATTAGGTTTTAAAATGAGCCACAGCCTAGCCTACAGTAGGTTTATTTGCACCTTTGTATGTAGAAGTTGTCTACAATTAATAAAACAAAATATGAAATTAAAACTGTTGACTTCACTGCATGCATGTAAAAAACAGAAAGAAACTGCGGTCCCTTGAGGTAATCCTCACAAACACAAGAACAACTTGTGTGTATTTTACTTTACACAGAGGGAACTCAACCCAGTACTTCATCTGGAACATGATGTAACCTAAATAGTGAAGAGTTACTTTTAACTAAAACTTTTAATAAAATATTTGAACTTTCACATATGGCATTGCATTGTCTGCGATGTGCAAAGCTGTTAGTATGCAGACAAAGGAAATTTATCACTTTTTACTTAGTAAAAATGTGGAAAGATGCAAGCAACTATGTATGTCATATATTCAACGTTTAAAGAAAATGCATTTCAAGTACTCAAAACAAGACCACAAGGTGCAAAAAAATCATGTTATTGGTGCTCTGCATAAAGGACACAATTCGTCCCTCAAATATAAACTGTCCATACAGTTATGACACAAGGATCAATTCTGAACTGCACATCTTAAATGGGAGCAGCACAGTGGTAGCGCTGCTGCCTCGCAGTAAGGAGACACTGGTCCTCGATGTGTGGAGTTTGCATGCTCTCCCCTTGTCTGCGTGGGTTTCCTCTGGGTGCTCCAGTTTCCTCCCACAGTCCAAAGACATGCAGGTTAGGGGCACTGGCAATCCTAAATTGTCCCTAGTGTGTGCTTGGTGTGTGGGTGTGTGTGTGTATGTATGTATGTCCTTTGGTGGGCTAGAGTCCTGCCCAGGATTTGTTCCTGCTTTGTGCCCTGTGCTGGCTGGGACTGGCTCCAGCAGACCCTCATGACGCTTTGTTAGGTTATAGCGGGTTGGAGAATGACTGACTGACTGACTGACATCTTAAATGGACCTGAAATTATAAACTAAAATGTAATCACTGGAAAAGAGAATACGCTGAAAACGTAATACATACACACCTAGACCAGTATTTTTGCATATGTGCAGTACTTTTTTTTTTTTTAAATATGTATGTGATGTTCCTATTGGATGGTAGCTGCAGAGTTCAAAAGCACAAACACGCTTCAATGAATTGTAATGACATCTTCATCCAGATTTCATGTTACACCTGGTGACGTCAAACACATCCACCCCATTTTGATCATCAGACTAGAGGAAGAAAAGTATCCCGATCCCTATGGCCACCTCATTTCTTTACCAAAACACTCAAAGGCTGGACCCCTGCGCCAGTAAACAACTTATTTAGCAACAGACAAATTCAGGGCAGGGTGCAGCAAAGGTAACAGAAGATGCCAGACTGATTGCTTTTTTTTTAATTTATACATTACTGGTAAAGAATTAAAGGTAAAACGTGTTAATAAAATTTAGTATAGCTGCTTTAGTGAAGTCCCTAAAGACAGCAGAGCCGCCTGTGCCACCCTGCTGAATGTGTTCAAGTTTTAAACACTGCAAATTCCAATGATAAACCTGGGATGAATGCATGTATTGAAGGTGGGAGTTCTCCACCGTGCCTCCCAAAGTTCTCTTTTTCTGTATTCTTCCATTAACAGGATGACCACTGCAGTTCTATTTAGCATCAGAAACGTTTATTTTTTTATTGAGTGTTTTAATGAAGACTCACTTTAAAATTAATGAGGCATGCCCTGCAAAAAATTAAAAGTTTAATGTATACAGTATTACTTCCCACTGGACAAACATATACCAATTCAATGAAATATATATAATATTAAGTTAAAAGAATACTTCTTTTCAGACGATTTTTTAATATGCTGCTTAACACATGTATTCTATAGTGATATCCAACAAAAAATCTCATATTTTTATGGAGAACAGAGATAAATTTTCTGATGTAATGGACGTCTATGTACAGCATTGGTGGACGACAGCAAACAATGCAAAAATGTCCATAAAAAATTCTCACCTTATTTGTGTCACATATTCCACAGCGACATGCTCACAATGGGCAAAAGGGCTGCAACTATTGGCTAGAATATTGTTAAATAAATACTTTCATTAAATCAAAGCAGTGCATGCAGAAGAAACGTAACCTCACAAAATTAAGCTGTTGAATTGAAGACAAGACTCTTGACCAGTGAATGAGGGGGGAGATAGGTCAATTTATACAGTTAGCAACTCATTCTGGATCTATGCCTACATTTCCTAAATCTGCTTTTTTTCTAAAGCACCCGAAATGTTTACCTCTTATAGTGATACAGAAAAAAATACAGGTATCCACTAATACACAAGGATTTAAGTCATGACTTTTCACATTGATGACTCTTTCGATTCACTAACACAATGTCTTACTGGTATTTCTGAATGGATGAATAGTAATTTTCTCAAACTAAATAAAGAGAAAACTGAAATCTTAGTAATTGGCAATAATGGATTCAATGAGGTTATCAGAAATAAACTTGATGCATTAAAATTAAAAGTTAAGACGGAAGTAAAAAACTTAGGGGTAACCGTTGACTGTAATCTGAATTTTAAATCGCATATTCATCAGACCACTAGGACAGCATTTTTTCACTTAAGGAACATAGCTAAAGTTAGACCTCTTATATCATTGAAAGATGCTGAGAAATTAATTCACGCTTTTGTTTTCAGTAGACTAGATTACTGTAACGCACTCCTCTCAGGACTACCCAAAAAAGACATAAATCACTTGCAACGAGTGCAGAATGCAGCTGCTAGAATCCTAACTGGGAAAAGAAAATCCGAACACATCTCTCCAGTTTTGATGTCACTACACTGGTTGCCTGTGTCATTCAGGATTGACTTTAAAATACTGCTTATGGTTTATAAAGCCTTAAATAATCTCGCTCCATCTTATATATCGGAATGCCTGACACATTATATTCCAAATCGTAACCTTAGATCCTCAAATGAGTGTCTTGGGATTAATAAAGTATCTATCTATCTATCTATCTATCTATCTATCTATCTATCTATCTATCTATCTCCTTATAATTCCAAAAGCTAAACTTAAAAGAAGTGGTGAGGCGGCCTTCTGCTGTTATGCACCTAAAATCTGGAATAGCCTGCCAATAGGAATTCGCCAGGCAAATACAGTGGAGCACTTTAAATAAACTGCTGAAAACACATTACTTTAACATGGCCTTTTTATAACTTCACTTTAACATAATCCTGATACTCTGTATGTTCAATTCATCACAATAACTATTCATAGTGGCTCTAAAATCCGTACTGACCCCTACTCTCTCTTCTGTTTCTTTTTCCGGTCTCTTTGTCGTGGCGGCCTGCGCCACCACCACCTACTCAAAGCATCATGATGCACCAACATTGATGGACTGAAAGCCAGAAGTCTACGTGACCATCATCATCAGGTCCTTCCATGAAAACCCTAAATCCAAAGAGGACTGTTTGGCTTATGTTAGGTAGATTGCCCAGAGGGGACTGGGCGGTCTCGTGGTCTGGAACCCCTACAGATTTTATTTTTTTTCTCCAGCTCTTGGAGTTTTTTTTTGTTTTTTCTGTCCACCCTGGGCATCGGACCTTACTTATTCTATGTTAATTAATGTTGACTTATGTTTATTTTTTATTGTGTCTTCTATTTTTCTATTTATTTTGTAAAGCACTTTGAGCTATATGTGCTATATAAATAAATGTTGATTGATTGATTGATTGATTTATGAAGGGTTTCACTTAATACCTCTTTTCAAAGTGTATTTTAGTGAATATTTTAGTAGATGACAATGCATATTCTTGTGTGGATTATTTGCTTTTAACTTTCACTAAATATTTTTAAAACTAAATTTTGAGATTTCTTTAGACATGCGTTTTACCCGTGCCTGATTTCTCCTTACTCCGGCGACTACACTAAAGTTTAAAACCTGCCTAAAGTTTAAAAACCAGCCTAAGATTGAAAACTTGAAATTGCCTTGGATTATAAAAGAAAGTGACCCGTGTGTCCTACGCTTGAGATCGGACTGCGACAAAAGAAATCAACGACAACTTGAAAAAGACTGAACAGGTACCTTTAATCTTTGTCTTTGATTGGAGTTGGACATATTTGAGAATTACTAGAGCTCTTCGTGAGACTGTATAAATTACAGTATAATAAGTACAGTACCTTGTGGGGCACCCATGACATCTGAATCCGGAAGCCGGTATAAATACATGCAGAATGAATGCTCGGCATGGTGTGAATGAAAGTCGTGTTGAATACGATGTCACCAAGGACCATCTCCATGGCGACAGAAAGCTATTAAATTCAGTGACAACTAAACTTCAATCAGAAATGGATTACAAATACCAACAATTATATCTTATGATGAAGAACATAACAGATTTACAAAAAAAAAAAGAATCTAACTGGGAATATATAAAATCAACTATCGAGAATCCGTTCCTCAACCTGAAAAATGAATATAAAAGGTTAAGCGACAAACTGTTATCTTTCCAGAGCAACGAAGATACACGGAAATGTCACAAAAGGACTTTGATGCTAAAATGGAAACTTGTTGTATATTTATGGGAAATACATTGATTTCGGTTTTGGAAGTACACCAAAATAAAAGCCTCAATCAACAATCTGATTTTTCTGCTAACCAATTCAAGGATTACAGAATGAATACTGACATTCCTAACATTTCTCCAGATGACAGTATCTCTCAGATTTCCAGTGAAAGTAAAAGTCATGCAAGCTCAACGGTTACTTCAAGTAGTGCCATCAGATCTCAAGAGGCAGCACACGCTGTGCTGTTAATTAAAGCAGAGAATCAAAGAAAGCAACAGGCTCTAGATATAGAAGAAGCACAGTTGAAAGCACAGCTGAAAGCTAAAAGAGAACAATTAGCTTTAGAGGCAGAAATTGCAGAATCAGAAGCAAAATTGAGAGTTCTTAAAAGACGCTATCGAAGTTCAGATAAACCCAATTCTAATGATGTCCCTCAGAAACCAGATGTGGGAAGAGCAAAACCACAAGAAGCAAGTATTCATGACTTTCCATGTAACAACAGAAGTAAAAACAATCCTCAGCAATTGCTTTATCAGCAACAAAATAAAGTGCCAGCACCTTTTCAACAAGAGCATTATGGACAATGTTATGATCAATCGAAAGAACAACAAAGCAAGGCACAAGCACCTAGTGTACCCCATATAAAAGTGCCAGTATTTGATGGCGATCCATTGACTTATAAGGACTTTATAAGAGCATTTGACTGAGCTATTGAAAATAAATCGAATTGAATATAAATTGGACTTTTTAGCACAGTTTACTAAAGGTTCACCTCACGAGATTGTCACCGTTAGAAGGTTATCAAAAAGGCTGAATGAAGCCCGAAAGCCTTTATGGAAACCAGCTACGGAAAGCAGATGCCTATATGAGAAAAGACAAAGGGCGGCCGCTAATAAAGCCAAACGATGGCGAAGGTCAGAGTGATTATGCAAACTTTCTTGGCGGAAGTACAAACATTATACCCAATTTACAAAGTGGACAACAATTTGAAAGTATGGATAACCTTCATACTAAAGTCTCCAAACTCCCTCAAGACCTACTAGCACCGTGGCAATGCAAAGTACAGAGTAATGAAAGTACAGAGAGCAGGTGAACCCCTCTTGCCAATCCAGTAAACTTTCTGGATGAACAGACAACATCAGCTTTGGATCCCACATACAGTTCAGCTCCACAAAGCCATACCTTTGACAAGGAAACGGAAGAGACTGATCAAGAGAAGTATCCTTTGAAAGATGTCCTGAGAGAAAGCAGTTTTGCTACAAACTTTTCTTCTGCGGGCAAAAAAATGGATAAAGACACCTTAGTCAAAACAGCGGAGATGGCTGGACGTACTAGCGGTAAGCACGGTCTTTTTTGCAATGAAAATCACGATCTTAATGAATGCAGTGCAATTCAGACATTAACTTATGAAAGTAAAATTGACTTTTTGAAATCTAAAGGCTTATGCTTTAAGTGCCTTAAACAAGGACATTTTAGTAAAGACTGTGAAGATTAAATGTCAAATATGCTCTCAGTTACATCCAGTAGTTCTGCATATGAATAAGGAAAAAGGCTCCAATGATAAAGCCACACCTCCTAAACAGCAAAATGCTATGTCGGAAAAGAAGATTTCCTCAGCCCAAATTTCTGTTGAGGCATTAGAGACTTGTTCTGATACCAGGGCCGGTAAAGAGTGTGCTTTAGCAGTGACTCCAGTTCAAGTTAAGTCTGAAACAAGTGAAAAAACGTGTAGAAACATATGCTCTAAAAGACTCTGGCAGCTCAACTACGTTTTGCACTGAAAGTTTGTAAAAGCAGTTAAATGTTTCTGGAAGAAAGTCTCACATCTATATCAGCACTGAAGAAAGAGACAAAGTGAATAGACAGAAATTAGTGAAGTGTACAGTCTTAATGGAGTTACAAGTCTGGGCAATAAAAGAAAATACATTTTTTCATGCACCAAAAGTGTACACAGTGAACTTTGTACCAGAGAAAAGGGTCAGCATCCCTAAAGAAAAAGATGTCAAGAAATTGTCTTATCTAAAAGACGTGCATCAACCCCAGATAAATGCTGACCAGAGCAATAATATTATAATTACAATTCTATTATTAATATTGCTGTTGTTAAGTACAAATGCCCGCAAAGTCATGGAACCATGGCACATCACACATAGTGAAGATGAAAGACTTATGCTGTGAAAACATTCCAAGGGTGGATTGTCAATGGATTTATAAAGGGCTCAGACAAAGAAAGACTGCAAAGAT
Organism: Polypterus senegalus; assembly: GCF_016835505.1. NCBI lineage: Eukaryota > Metazoa > Chordata > Cladistia > Polypteriformes > Polypteridae > Polypterus > Polypterus senegalus. Next base: position 165,469,843 of record NC_053164.1, on the reverse strand, counting down.
GTTTAGTCAACATTGTGACAATAATGGAGATAGAGCAAATGCTACTCCAGCAATACAATATAGACTTTTCAAGCACAGTTGTGAAGAGAAGGAGGACATTAAATTCATGTGCATAGCTTCAGATACTGCAAGGCTAGTAGATGGACACCATTGCATTAATTTACCTTTTAAAGATGAGACTCTTAAAGTGCCAAACAATCATTGTGTTGCAGAACAACATGCTATTGGACTTAAAAAGAAACTTAAAAAGTATCCAACATCCCATGAGGATTACAAAATTTCCATGAAAGACATTTTAGACAAAGGATATGCCATCAAGGTAACCACTGAACAGTTAACCCTTGAAAAAGAGAATGCCTTAAGAGGCACAGCTACATAGGAAGCAGTTAACACTGTGTTAAATAATTTTTATGTTGATGACTGTTTAAACTCAGTTGCTAATGAAGAACAAGCCATAAAATTTACCCTGTGCTTAAAGGGAGGATTTTATCTTACAAAATAGATAAGTAATAGCAGAGCAGTCTTGCTGAAGAAGACCGGGCAATAGATCAAAAAGACTTAGACTTAAGTCATGATTTGTTACCAGTTGAAAGAGCCTTGGGTGTACAATGGTACACACAGACTGACAGTTTCAAGTTTCAGGTGAAGCTGCAAGATAAGCCTGCTACAAGACATGGTATTATGTCAGTGGTCAGTTCAATATACAACCCACTTGGATTTTTAGCACCAGTCATACTGCCTGTTAAGTTTATTCTAAGAGAACTGTGTAATGCATGGGATCAAGAAGTGGAAGATAAATATGTTCGGCAATGGAAAAAATAGATGGATGATTTGCAGCGACTTGTGGATTACAATGTAGACAGGTGCTTTAAACCGCCTGAATTTGGGCAAATAATAACCGCACAAATGCATCATTTTGAAGATGCCTCAGAAAATGGGTATGACACGGTTTCCTACCTCTGTGTGACTAACAAAGAAAATGAGAGACATTGTTCATTTCTAATGGGGAAATCAAGAGTGGCATCACTAAAATCTGTCACTATACCAAGGTTAGAACTTACAGCAGCAGTGGTAGCAGTCAAAATGGACAAAATGTTAAAACAAGAACTACAGATTCCCCTGCAAGAATCAATCTTTTGGACTGACAGCATCACAGTACTAAGGTACATTTCAAATGAAAGTGCATGCTACAAAACTTTTGTTGCCACCAGAATCGCAGTGATAAGAGAGCACACACAACCCTCACAATGCAGATACGTCGCACCTTTAACAAAATCCTGCAGACCAGGCATCAAGAGGATCGACAATTGAAAGCTTCTTCAAAAGTAAGACTTGGATACAAAGCCCAAACTTCCTGCAGCAACCAGAACATGAATGGCCTAAGAGACCAGACGAAGTGGACCTGCTTATTAATGACGCTCTAAAAATCAAAAGGTGTGTAGTTAATTTTGCAAACGTAGAAGAAAAAAATCGAACCAGTAAAAAGACTCGTAAAATACTACTCAAAATGGTACAATATAAAGAAAGCAATAGCTTGGTTCCTTAGATTCAAAGAAGTGCTACTGCATCTGAAAGAAGAGAGAAAGTAATTTAATATGCAGTCAGTCAATCTGGAGACAGCCCAAAAAAACAAAAGACACTAATCACAGAACATATGAAAGACTACAAATTATCAATGAGACTAAAGCCACTGTCTCTAAATGACTTTTCTAAAGCAGAAGACAAACTTATTGACCTCAGTCAACTACAAGCTTACCCAGAGGAGGTTAAAGCCTTGCACAAAAATCAGCTTGTAAAGAAAGGTAAAATCAACAAACTGGACCCAGTCCTGCAAGATGGAATATTGAGAGTTGGAGGAAGACTCAGCAAATCAGCTATTCCAGAAGAAGCAAAACACCCTGCAATTTATCAGAAGGATTCGCATATTGCTACTCTAATTATGCAACAAGTTCATAAAGAAATTGGACATTGTGGGCGAAATTATAAGATGCTACACCCTGTAACTCCTGGGTAAAGACAATGCCAGATGCAAAAGGGGCAGTCAGAAGAGTTTGTGTGCAGATCTAGACCAGCACACTGGACAGACTTGTGAACAAACTGTGCCTGCTCCAGGAAGCAACAATGATTGAAATGACTAATTTTTCTTTTTGCATGCCTAATTTTAAGTTTAGTGCTTGTGTTATTATAGTAGAGTTTAAGTTCTAAGTTCCTTAAGTTTACTGTTTAGTATAGTAGAATTTAAGTTTTAAGTTTCTAAAGTTTGGTTTAACTTCTGTAGAGTAGTGAAGGCTCTTAATAAGTAAAGTTAAAGTAATTGATTTCTGCCCTAGCATAAACAATTAGGGTCCGGATGTGTAAGAGCCATTTTCCTAGTTATACAAGATTCATGAATATTTTAGTAGATGACAATGCATAGTCTATAGGAGGTTCCTATGACCCCTGTAAATAGAATTGTATTGGTGTATTCCTGCCATTTCTAACAGCTTTGAGTGAACAATGTTCTTCAGTTAGTGACAGCCTTGCCTTGAGTAAGGTATGGAAGGCATAAAGTTTTAAATCGTGCCTGAGCACATGCCTATGTGCCAACCGGCCTACGGGCCTTTTGAGTTTGAAGTAACTCGTAAAACAGCATTTATTTAAGTGTTGAACCGTATGCTATATCTACTCGTGCCGGTTAAAGTGTAAAGATGTCAGTTTTGGTAAATTCAAGTCCTTTGAGTATCTCGCCGTTATTATTCATGGAGATTCTCAATTTCTAGTATTATCCGTGTACAGAGCTCCTAAATACAATGCGTCTTTCTTTGAGGAATTCTCAGACTTAATGTCAATTTTAATTATGAACTATGACACACTCTTAATAGTCGGCAACTTTAACTTTCATATCTATAATCAGTGTGACAAAAAAGTAAAAGAATTCATGAACCTCCTGGACTTGATTTGAGACAGCTCGTCAATCAGCCTACACATAAAGCATATCATACGTTAGACTTAGTAATTACCAAAGGACTAAAAATTGATGTAAAGCAGGTCATTGATATTGGTCTATCAGACCACTTTCTTTTACTGCTTAATAAAGAAATAATGATAGAAAACATTCATGAGAAGCATATTGTTAAAAACACTTCTTTGATTCATCAGCAGCCTTAAAACTTACAAACATTCTAAGCAATCAGTCCGTTTATAGTGCTAACTATAATAGCAAGGTGGAAAAATGTAATACTAAGGTGAGAGCTGCTGTTGACATAGTTGCACCTGAAAAGACAGTTAAAAAATCTTCTAGCATTGTTATACCATGGAAGACCCAAAGAGTGTCTGATTTAAAGAGAACATGCTGGAGAGCTGAGCGTGAATGGAGGAAAACTAAAGTAACTATCCACTATGAAATAATGAAGGTTAAAATAACAGAATACAATAACACAGTCTGGTTTGAGAGGCGCTGCTATTTCTCTAAGATTATAAATAACAATGCTAGTAATCCCAGAGTCTTATTCTCTACGATTGATTGTTTTCTAAACCCAGGTAACACAAAGGAATGCCTCCAAAATACCTCCAGTGAAACCTGTGAGGGTATTGCTGTATTCTTCAATCAAAAAATTAATGATATTAGAAATAATATAGTATATCTCCCCAACACTGCGGATCCTCCTGAGCCCCAGTACTCCGTTATAAACAAATTAAACTCTTTCACTAGGATAGATTTACCTGATTTACATAAAATAATTTCTCAACTGAGACCCTCCACCTGCGTCCTTGACCCAATACCAACAAGTTTTTCAAAGAAGTATCAGGCGTGCTAATTGATAATATTCTTGACATAGTAAACTCGTCATTAGATACGGGGGTCTTCCCAGACTGTCTTAAGACTGCTGTAGTTAAACCCCTACTCAAGAAAAATAATCTTGATCCCTCTGCTTATGAAAATTTTAGACCCATATCTAACCTGCCTTTCTTAAGTAAAATTTTAGAGAAGGCAGTCATTATGCAGTTAAATAACCATCGCAATAAACATGCTATTCTTGATACATTTCAGTCAGGTTTTAGAACAAATCACAGCACAGAAACTGCACTCGTTAAAGTAGTAAATGACTTGCGGGTGAATGCAGACAGAGGCCATTTATCTGTTCTCATCCTCTTAGATCTGAGTGCCGCATTTGACACCATTGATCACAACATTCTTAGAAATCGCCTTAGTCAATGGGTGGGCCTCTCTGGCAGTGTCTTAAATTGGTTTGAATCCTACCTGGCAGGTAGAAAATTCTTTGTTAGTTGTGGTAATTACAACTCAAAGACACATGATATCCGATATGGTGTTCCACAAGGCTCTATCCTGGGTCCACTGCTCTTCTCAATCTACGTGCTTCCATTAGGTCAGATTATCTCGAGGCACAACGTGAGTTACCACAGCTATGCTGATGACACACAGCTGTATTTATCTATAGCACCTGATGACCCAGACGCTGTTAATTCACTAACACAATGTCTTACTTGTGTTTCTAATTGGATGAATAGTAATTTTCTCAAGCTAAATAAAGAGAAAACTGACATTTTAGTGAATGGCAATAATGGAGACAATGAGATTATTAGAAATAAACTTGATGCATTAGGATTAAAAGTCAAGACAGAGGTAAAGAACTTAGGGGTAACTGTTGACTGTAACCTGAATTTTAAATCGCATATTAATCAGACCACTAGGACAGCATTTTTTCACTTAAGAAACATAACAAAAGTTAGACCTCTTATATCATTGAAAGATGCTGAGAAATTAGTTCACGCTTTTGTTTTCAGTCTTCTAGATTACTGTAATGCACTCCCCTCAGGACTACCCAAAAAAGACATAAATCGTTTGCAACGAGTGCAGAATGCAGCTGCTAGAATCCTAACTAGGAAAAGAACATCCAAGCACATTTCTCCAGTTTTGATGTCACTACACTTTGACTTTAAAATACTGTTTATGGTTTACAAAGCCTTAAATAATCTCGCTCCATCTTATATATTGGAATGTCTGACACCCTATTTTCCAAATCGTAACCTTAGATCCTCAGATAAGTATCTGCTTAGAATTCCAAGAGCAAAACTTAAAAGAAGTGGTGAGGCGGCCTTCTGCTGTTATGAACCTAAAATCTGGAATAGCCTGCCAATAGGAATTCACCAGGCTGACATGGTGGAGCACTTTAAAAAAACTGCTAAAAACACATTACTTTAACATGGCTTTCTGATAACTTACCCTTCATCTAATCCTGATACTCTGTATATTCAATTCATTATAATAACTATTCATGGTGGCTCTAAAATCCATACTGACCCCTACTCTCTCTTTTGTTTCTTTTCCCGGTTTTCTGTGCTGCCGATCTGCGCCATCACCACCTAATCAAAGCACCGTGATGTCCTACATTGACGGATTAAAAGCCAGAAGTCTGCATGACCATCATCATCAAGTCCTTCCAAGAGAACCCTAAATACAAAGAGGACTGTTTCATTTATGTTAGGTAGAATGCCCAGATGGGACTGGGCGGTCCCGTGGCCTGGAACCCCTGCAGATTTTATTTTTTCTTTCCAGCCGTCTGGAGTTTTTTTTTTCTGTCCTCCCTGACCATTGGACCTTACTCTTATTCTATGTTAATTAGTGTTGTCTTATTCTAATTGTTACTTTGTCTTTTATTTCTCTTTTCTTCATCATGTAAAGCACTTTGAGCTACATTATTTGTATGAAAATGTGCTATAAAAATAAATATTGTTGTTGTTGTATGCTTAAGGCATACAGAAGAAGAAATTAAGAACCTTTAAGTATAGAAAGAAGAAGTAAAGAACTTTTAAATACAGAAATAACTAAAGTTTCTCAAGAAAAGCTAAATTTATAGAAGATACATTTTTTCTTTTTTTTTGCCTTTTATTCTACGTGTGTAACTATTTTTTCTTTTACTCTTGTGTGGATTATTTGCTTTTAACTTTCACTAAATATTTTTAAAACAAACTTTTGGACTGTGAGATTTCTTTAGACATGCGTTTTACTCATGTCTGATTTCGCCTTACTCTGGCGGCTACAGGAATTATATTTTCAGATTACAAGGTAATTTTGGAAACAAGGCAATGTATTATGCTCACTAAGACATGAAGACTGTGTAAAGTGTTTAAAAAGAAATTAAAAAAAATCATGGATGCATGATTTAACATACATAATAAGCAGATGGGTATTTGAAAAAACACTACAGGCTATATTATTTAGCAGCAGACAAGAGATGTGTGATGATTTAGTTACATCTTCCTTAATAGAAGGTTAGAACATAACAAAATAAAAAAATCTACATTATACAGTATAATGTTGGAGGATTGCCAAAGCGATTCAGCTGCCTCTAACTTAAGCTTACACAACTAATTCCAAATAATAACTGTTTTCATATTATGCACAATTCCACGACCCCAATCCAGTATCTTTAAAACACAGTGACAATTGTCACTAATGGCAAGTGACAAAATAGAGAACACACCTAATGTATTTTAAAGGTTTTAAAAGAATGCTGGACTATCACAAAGCACTATAGATCACACAAATGTGTAGAAATGTAGCAGGAACGTAGCAGACCCCAATGCTTTACAATAGGACAGATTTAAGAATCTGCAATCGCTCTCTATTTACAACAATAAACATTATGGTAATTGGTGCACACTGCACATGCTAGGAAAATTTACATTTCATAAAAGTTCCACAAGAATTTTCCATTGTAAGAAACAAGCATTCTGACGACTTCTAGGCTTCCTTGGTGTGTGTATTTGTTGAGAACAAGGCAAAGGAGGATTTATATGACTTCATCCTGAAAACAGAATTCTACACATAATTTCTTAATTAACTGTTCTTAGAAAAACATGTTTTTGTCTTAAATTTTAATAATTGAGAACTGCCTGCCTGTTTCCCTCACAATATAAATCAATTCACAGGATTCATAGTTAAAGAGCTTGTGCTATTGTCCATAGATGGCCTTAGAGAATTTACCTAAAACATCCATGTCAATAAACACAGTTTCTCAATAAACAGGAGCAAGATCAGTCGTCTTTATTACAAATACCACTGACCAAATGCGTGCTAACATTCAATCCTCTTTCAAAATCACAGAGATTTCTTTTAGAACCATGGCAGAGCTAACAAAATAGATATGTCCATAACCACGATTGGAGGGATACTTCAATATTGCTTTTATGTTTCAAGTTATGTAATAAAGTTAGTTGAATAAAATTGCACAGAGTTTCAATTTAGTTATTGAAGTTTCACATTTTACGTTTCATTTTTATAATATATTTTTCAAAATTACTTTTAAATGTATAATTTATTGCTACGACCTTAATATAATTAAGTGCTTACATTAGTAGTAGAAATCAAACATTATTGATTGACCTTTCAGAAAAGTTGCTTATTCTATTGATACATCACATAATATCTTTGTTTAAACCACAGCATCCATATAAAGAAAAAATGTTATCAACCAAGGGTCTATTTGTAGGGTTTGCAACCAGTTTTTCTTAAAGTTTTGCTTTTTTTTATAAACCAAACATTCATATGTGATTGTTTCTTTGCACACACTTTACTCTAGTTATCATGTGTACACAGAAACCTTTACTGTCTGCAATTGTAAGTTTACTACAATAGGAATTCTTCCATTTCACATAATATATTATTTTCTTATCCACAATTTAACTGGGACAGACGCCAAACAGGAAAAGTGGGTCAGAAATTATCAATTATATTCAAGTGTGTTCAAGTCTATTGTTCTATCACACTAGTTTCAAATAAAACTTTTACGCAGGCAGAATGAACTATGGCATGGAGGATTTTATTGCAGCTTTAATATATTTTTTGAATTTCCTGATAGAAAATAGATAATTTTGTACATCTATACACCATGGACAATTTACAGAACAAAAATGTAAATGTGATACACGATGTCCACTTCTAAAATAACACAATTCAATTCTCTAAATTTTAAAATACTTTTAAAACAATATATGTTACATAATGTTTACCTCAGCATCATCAAATTCACAATACTGCAAGTCGGCCGACGTAGCAATTGTCCTCACACAAGCATAGGTGTTGTTATATGCATCTTCACACACACAATCTGGGAAACACTCCTTAAAAATATTAAGAGAAGCCAAGATAACAGGTTAGGAGCAAAAGTCATGTTCTAGGAAAATCTGTTTGTGAATGAAAACTTCATATGTTTTAAATAACAAAAGGTCTAAGCTATTACATTATGTCAACTTATGAACCAAATCTATAGGTAATGGCCATAGCATTAATAATTATATCACTTACTGCAACACCAGGACCCAGTCCAGGGCAATCAGGATCACTAACATTGTGTCCTTCTCCTTCATATTCAACCAAGATATCTGTTCTCCAAGTCATATTCTCTTGTTTGCCAGTCTGAAGTGAGAAAAAAACTATTAATGAAAGCAGCATTGAAGATCTACCCAGGGCTAATAAGAACAATGCTAGAACACCATGTTCATTAGTATAACCCATAAGTAAAAGCACACGTCAAATTTTTATATGGTATGTTGAATAATGCAATACTGCCCCACACTTACAGATTTATTAAGAACTGGTGATGACAGCCAAAGTAATTTTCTAATACTGAATTAGAATTAGACTTAAGATATAAGATGTGATCTCCCAGGTAAAAAACAAAGGTTGTTTAACAGGAATTCTGAAACAAAGGATTAATGTAAAACTAACAAGTTTGATTTCACACAAGAAGTTTTAAAGTTGGTACATATGTAAAAAAAAAGAAGGGGCAAATTTGAAAAATTAAACCACCATGAGTTTCTGACATTTGAAATTTGAATTAATTTGACTAATCCATTAAATAGTACTGTATTCTTTTTTTTTTAAACCAGCTAATAATGCAAATATAAAACCTTGCAATAGCAAATGTTACAAACATAACAGAGTGGCTCTCTGATGTACCACATTTTTAAAGTATTTTGCTACAAAAACAGATTTGAACAGTTTGTTTAAATGGAAATATTCTAAGTTATCTTGAAATTCAGTGATTCAGCAGTACATATATAATTATGTGTGAATTTTATATTTAGTATGGATTTTAAGCAGTATTTTTCAGTTACTGGATAGAAAATGTCAGAATTCATTTTAAATATGCGCATGATAAATAAATCAGATAATTCATGATATAATCATTCTTTATAAACCAAATGCTGAAATCCCTTCAAGGTTATAAACTCCCTATTTGTTGTTACACTGGGACATCTCTGCCACAAATTAAAATTCAAGCTTTGCATTGCATTTGCTTTGCAACTACAAAGAGGACTGTTTCATTTATGTTAGGTAGAATGCCCAGAGGGGACTGGGTGGTCCCGTGGCCTGGAACCCCTGCAGATTTTTTTTTTTTTCTCCAGCCGTCTGGAGTTTTTTTTCTGTTTTTTCTGTCCACCCTGGCCATCGGACCTTACTCCTTTTCTATGTTAACTAATGTTGTCTTATTTTAATTTCTTATTTTGTCTTTTATTTTTCTTTTCTTCAGTATGTAAAGCACTTTGAGCTACTTGTTGTATGAAAATGTGCTATATAAATAAATGTTGTTTTTGTATTTTGATATTTATGAATACCAATACTTGTTTACTTAAATGTCAGTTAGGTAACTATTTGATGGATATACCAGCATTTTAAAGCTGTCGTTACTGTTAGTATTTATACAGAAACTATTGTACTACAGAAAAAGAAACAATATTGTTCATTTAGATTTCTGTTTTTGCCGTGGTATAGAAAGGTATATTTCAAATTTCTTCCAGTATTGTTATTGAATACAAAAATGTTGGTATTGTGACATCCTTATCAACACCTATAGCATACAAATATGGTCAAAAGAGAGTTAACTGCCACAGATGAGTTGACCACAGATCAGAATATGAAACACGTGTGTGTTATTTCCAGTATTTCAGAAACAGATTTCCTCCTTGGAATTTCATACACTACAGAGAAGGATGCAATAAACAAAAAAAAAAAATATCCAGCAAGTTGAAGTTCTGTAGGCAGAAATGATAGAATTACTCCAATAACACATCTTTACAACAGTAGTGTACAGACGGTCATCTCTGAACCAACACAGAACCTTGCAGCAGATGGGCTAAAGCAGTGGAAGACTACACAGGATTCCACTTATCTCTGCTAAAAAATACTGAATGAAGATTGGTAGGGTCAGAGTTTAAGAACAAAACAGTATGTATCCATGCATCCATTATGCCTTGTGTCAGATGTTCAGGCTGGTTTTATTAGTGTAGTTGTGTGGTGAATGTTTTCTTGACACATATTAGGTTCTGTAATATCATTTGATCATTCTCCGACTGCCGGTGTTCCTAGGCACTGCTTGCAGTCCATGCACATCCCTTTACGGTCAAAGTTTACTCTTTACTTCAAATGGATATTTCCAACCATACAATGTACCATATCAGAAAGCATGGATCACCTCAAGCTGGTTCCATAAACTTGACCGTGACCTCGGCTGTCTACAGAGTCCCTAGATCTCAATTTAATTCAATAACTTTGGGATGTGATGCAATATGAGGTTCTCAACATGGATATGTGATAGAAAATTTGCAGGAATGGCAAGATATTGTTGATTCACCTTGGACCTAAATACAAAGGAAGACTTACAGGATGTTGTTGAATCCATGCCTTCAGGAATTCAAACTGTTCTGAAGGCAAAAGCAGGTAGTACACGTTGCTACAACAGTATACTAATACCTAAGTGGCCATTGAGTGTATACATACGGCTTCACCCCAGAGATCAATGTGAGCTCTAGAATCAGGCATCTCAACTGGGTTGGGCTCTCTACTACACATTGGAGTTGCCTCATGAGTAGATGGCAAAACGTTTGCTAAGTAATAAATGACTGTTCAAAGTATTTGGCTTTACTTATTGTCCAAGTACCATCTACTGACTATGTAGTACTATTGCAAGACTTTAGTAGTTGCATGAGGTATGATAGATATAGCTGGAGGAGTATGACAGAGAAGAAAGGTCTGCCTTATTAGAATTTAAACAATTAGAAATCACATTTCACAGTTGTTATATCACGTTTAGTAATATTGATATTAGTAACATAATAAAGACCATGTTTAAAAGAAATGCATGTCCTTTTGTGACCCCAGCACCAAAGTATCTGTAAGGTCAGTGATCAATTTGTAGCTGTGTGCTATTTGTTTACTTTACACATTAATTTAGAGTGGATCCCCACAAAGGGTGTCTAATGCCCTATGACGTTTGTATTTTTAATGGCCATAGTAACAATGTGCATTCACAGCTCAGGAAGTGGATATACTTAATTCTATGCAACGAACGAGCTGGAGAACGCTACTGCTATGCAAGCAGTGCACTGTTTATACTTGTACGTGTACTTTAAGTAAATCTGGAGGATTACACCAGGTGTCAGTGCAAGAAATCGTCACAGGGAGAAAACAACATCCGGTTTCATCAAGTTATGTTTTGAAGGAACAAAAGATGTTAAAAATAAAAATTATCTTCATTCTGATGCTGTTCAAAGAATCCAAAAAAGATGACAACAGTGACACAGAATGTCAAGACAGCATGTCATACCTTTAAATGTGCCACATTATTACGATGGGGTACAAGTGATGTCTGTATTGCCTATATGAGAAATAGATGCAAAAAAGCATCATGAAGAAATTTGCATGTCAGCATTTAAGTTTGATAATTTGCTTCACCACATCAAACCATTCATCAAACATTGAAGCAGGCAGATTGATCCTGTTGGAGATGCAAGCCTGCTATCACAAGTTGATAATAAAATAATGCAGATGTCACGTACAAAAACATGCACTCACACGGCACCCATATTTTTGCTAGTACAGCAACTCGCGCACACATTGCGTTAATTTGTGATGACGTGCTCAGAAGACGTGTCAAAAGAAAACTGGGAATGTGTGCCAGCTATAATGTATAAACCGGCCCTTACAGTATACTCAGTTTGGCTTTCTGCCATTTAAACACATTTTTCTTTTTGTTTCTTTCTGATCATGCTCTGATGCATCTAGGAAGAAAATCTAAATATTAACATCTAAAATTATGATCCTCACCTAGAAAGTGAATGTTTGCTCTCAAAGGATGAGGAAGAATAGCAACTCTAAGGGCCGGTTTATACTTCATGCTCTGAACACATACATGCAGGCATCATGAATGCCATGCATTCCCAGTGTTCATTTGATGCACCCTCTGAGCACATCTTCATATATTAACATGACGCAAGTGCCACACAGAACATATTAAATGTATGATATTCCAGCTGTCTGCACATTTAGAATCCTTAGATTTATACTTGATGTCACATTCATGATTAAATACATAAAACTATGTATATTACATTTTACAGATAAATCGTTAACTTCATTTAAATAATGAATACTGTTAATAATGACATATGGTGGCGGCACAGTGATGGAGTAGTAGTGCTGCTGCCACAGAAGGAGTCACATTCCTGGTGTTCCCTGCCTGGAGTTTACATGTTTTCCTGGTGGGTTTCCACAGTGTGCTCAGGTTTCCTTCCAAAGACATGCAGGTTTGGGGATTTGGTGATGGTAAAATGACTCTAGTGTGTGTGTGTGTGCTCGTATTCACCTTGCAATGAGCTGATGCCCCATGCAGGGATTGTTTCTGTCTTCCAGCTAGCATTCGGCACATCCGTGGATTGATGGATGTAATCATTAAAAAAAAATGCATTCTTTTCAGAGATTGGAAGGTGGCAAGGCTGTGGTAAGGTGTCCTTGGAATTTGATGGATGTTTCAAGCAATTCATAACACAGGGAAGCAAAATGTTTTCTCACCATGATAATATCTCACACTGCCACTTGGTTAAATCTTGCAGATTTATGTAAAATAAGAGCGCAAGTATGAACAGTACACACTGCTTGCTTAGCAGACGAGTCCACAGGAGCACAGTCACATCAAGTATAAACACAGCCTAAGAATAGAGCTTAAGTAAATTATGGTGTCATTCATGAGTGAGGGAATTAGCAATTGGAAGAATGACTATTGTTGCACTGTACCAGGCATTGGTGGCAAAATTCTAGGACAAAATACTTTTCAATTACCACTCTGTTTATATCCTCATTTTTGCCTATGGTTACAAGCACTGGGAAGCAAGTGGATAATATACCAACTTACTGGACTCATTCTATGTGCCAGAGGTAGGCAGTTGGCATTCCCAGGGGTGCTTTGATAAGCCCTGCTGCTCCTCCAAATTGAGTAAAGCCAGCTAAGGTAGTTTTTACATTCTGTCAGTTGCAGGATGTGTACTGGACAGTCTTCTGGATTGAGAACCAAGATTTAAAGATGTCAATACAGTGATCCCTCGCTATATCGCGCTTCGACTTTCACAGCTTCACTCCATCGCGGATTTTAAATGTAAGCACATCTAAATATACAGTGGTGTGAAAAACTATTTGCCCCCTTCCTGATTTCTTATTCTTTTGCATGTTTGTCACACAAAATGTTTCTGATCATCAAACACATTTAACCATTAGTCAAATATAACACAAGAAAACACAAAATGCAGTTTTTAAATGATGGTTTTTATTATTTAGGGAGAAAAAACATCCAAACCTACATGGCCCTGTGTGAAAAAGTAATTGCCCCCTGAATCTAATAACTGGTTGGGCCACCCTTAGCAGCAATAACTGCAATCAAGCGTTTGCAATAACTTGCAATGAGTCTTTTACAGAGCTCTGGAGAAATTTTGGCCCACTCATCTTTGCAGAATTGTTGTAATTCAGCTTTATTTGAGGGTTTTCTAGCATGAACCGCCTTTTTAAGGACATGCCATAGAATCTCAATTGGATTCAGGTCAGGACTTTGACTAGGCCACTCCAAAATCTTCATTTTGTTTATCTTCAGCTATTCAGAGATGGATTTGCTGGTGTGTTTTGGGTCATTGTCCTGTTGCAGCACCCAAGATTGCTTCAGCTTGAGTTGACGAACAGATGGCGGACATTCTCCTTCAGGATTTTTGGTAGACAGTAGAATTCATGGTTCCATCTATCACAGCAAGCCTTCCAGGTCCTGAAGCAGCAAAACAACCCCAGACCATCACACTACCACCACCATATTTAACTGTTGGTATGATGTTCTTTTTCTGAAATGCTGTGTTCCTTTTACGCCAGATGTAACGGGACATTTGCCTTCCAAAAAGTTCAACTTTTGTCTCATCAGTCCACAAGGTATTTTCCCAAAAGTCTTGGCAATCATTGAGATATTGCTTAGCAAAATTGAGACGAGCCCTAATGTTCTTTTTGCTTAACAGTGGTTTGCGTCTTGGAAATCTGCCATGCAGGCCGTTTTTGCCCAGTCTCTTTCTTATGGTGGAGTCGTGAACACTGACCTTAATTGAGGCAAGTGAGGCCTGCAGTTCTTTAGACGTTGTCCTGTGGTCTTTTGTGACCTCTCAGATGAGTCGTCTCTGCGCTCTTGGGGTAATTTTGGTCGGCGGCCACTCCTGGGAAGGTTCACCACTGTTCCATGTTTTTGCCATTTGTGGATAATGGCTCTCACTGTGGTTCGCTGGAGTCCCAAAGCTTTAGAAATGGCTTTATAATCTTTACCAGACTGATAGATCTCAATTACTTCTGTTCTCATTTGTTCCTGAATTTCTTTGGATCTTGGCATGATGTCTAGCTTTTGAGGTGCTTTTGGTCTACTTCTCTGTGTCAGGCAGCTCCTATTTAAGTGATTTCTTGATTGAAACAGGTGTGGCAGTAATCAGGCCTGGGGGTGGCTACAGAAATTGAACTCAGGTGTGATACACCACAGTTAGGTTATTTTTTTAACAAGGGGGCAATTACTTTTTTCACACAGGGCCATGTAGGTTTGGATTTTTTTTCTCCCTAAATAATAAAAACCATCATTTAAAACTGCATTTTGTGTTTACTTGTGTTATATTTGACTAATGGTTAAATGTGTTTGATGATCAGAAACATTTTGTGTGACAAACATGCAAAAGAATAAGAAATCAGGAAGGGGGCAAATAGTTTTTCACACCACTGTATATCACAGATTTTTTGCTGGTTCGCGGATTTCTGCAGACAATGGGTCTTTTAGTTTATGGTACATGCTTCCTCAGTTTGTTTGCCCAGTTGATTTCATACAAGGGATGCTATTGGCGGATGGCTTAGAAGCTACCCAATCAGAGCATGTATTACGTATTAACTAAAACTCCTCAATGACATACGATATGCTTCCCACGCGGTGCTTGATTGTTTGCTTTTCTCTGTCTCTCTCACTCTCTCTGACATTCTCTGCGCCTGACGGAGGGGTTGTGAGCAGAGGGGTTGTTTGCACAGAGGCTGTTTGCCTAAAGGATACAGACACTCCTCTAAAAATTGCTGCTTTATTGCGGTGCTTCGACATACTTAAAAGCCCAAAAGCATGTATTGATTTTTTTGATTGTTTGCTTTTCTCTCGCGCTCTCTCTCTCTGACATTCTCTGCTCCTGACACGCATTCCTTTGAAGAGAATATATGTTGGCATTCTTTTAATTGTGAGAAAGAACTGTCATCTCTGTCTTGTCATGGAGCACAGTTTAAACTTTTGACTAAAGGGTGTTATTTCATGTCTAGAGGGCTCTAATAATGTTAACAGTGTGGGAGAGTTTATAAGGACTTAAAATATATAAAAATAACCATACAAAACATATGGTTTCTACTTTGTGGATTTTTTATCTATCGCGGGGGGTTCTGGAACGCACTACTTCTCCGCTGCGAAGCGCGAGTATTTTGCTAGTAACCCTGATAAGGCACACCTGTGAAGTGAAAACCATTTCAGGTGACTACCTGTTGAAGCTCATCGAGAGAATGCCAAGAGTGTGCAAAGCAGTAATCAGATCAAAGGGTGGCTATTTTGAAGAAACTAGAATATAAAACATGTTTTCAGTTATTTCACCTTTTTTTGTTAAGTACATAACTCCACGTGTTCATTCATAGTTTTGATGCCTTCAGTGAGAATCTACCAATGTATGGTATGGTCATGAAAATAAAGAAAACACATTGAATGAGGAGGTGTGTCCAAACTTTTGGCCTGTACTGTATAAGTGATTTTAATCCCTGATACTTTGAATAATTTAAAAGACTACCAGTTATCAGTATCTAAAAGGTGACAAAATAAATGACTTAAAAAATATGCTCATCCACTGCTAAATGTACACCACATGACACTGCTTACTCTTGTGATGCATAACATGCAAATGTATAAAATTGTTACATCAACTTAAATATTACAGTTGATTCATTTTAGAAATAATCTAAACACTTGAATACTAACTCAAATTAATTAATATTACTTCATATCCATAGAAAGTATATTTAAATACCCTTTGGCCCAAATTTTAGTACAGACCTTATTTTATTTCATTAACAGTGGCATGGTGGCACCCAAATTACCATTGATGACTTATTCTGGAACTATAGTACAAAGACCAAACTTAAGAAAAAATAATGCAAACATACCATAAGGGGGAGAAAAGACATGCCATCCATTTTTGTTTTGCTGACATTATATCCTGCAATGTCCAAAATTGTTGGCCCAAGATCAATATTTGCAACAAGCATCTGTGACAGAATATATACATATTTATATGACTATATTTAACAGAATAAACATTTTTAAGTACTTTCACAAATAAAGCATTTTAGGAAAAAGAAACTGCTGAAAAGTATACATTATTATTGAGAGGAAAGGAGCCTTCACCAGAAAGTAAATTTCTGTTTTAGTAAAATTGTCAAAGATTAGACTTGTGGCTAATTTTGAATTTCTTCAAAACTGATAACAGGAATATTTGTGCAACCATCATTGCTGGTGCCAATACTTGACTACAATATATACTATATTTGATTACAATCATAAAATCATTAAAATATTGCAGAAATATTACAAAGACAAGGTTTAAAAAATGTTGCACTATACTATTCCTAGATACTTAGATTCAAATGCACACCCAGATAAGCATGTTATTGACTCCATCTGGTCAGCACGTTGCATGGGATTAGAGTAGTACACGATTATTGCAGATGTTTAATCTGTTTTTTATTTTGTTGTCATTTAACCTTCAACTTAACCTTAAACTTTGAATTGTGGAAAATTTATGATATATTGCTACCTTTTCTAACTGTTGAGAACAGCTTAAAAACACCAAATTCCTGAAATTACTGTACATAGAAGGAAATGACTGGGTTCAGAAGTTTAGCAACCCTTTCAAATGTTGAACTGACATGTGCATACAATCTAACAGGAAACTGAAGATGCAACCACACACTGAAGATCTCTAAATAACAAAGATGGGGATGAGTGTAACATAGAGGGATACACATTTTTTAGGAAGGACAGACAGAACAGAAAAGGAGGTGGGGTTGCTGTTTATGCCAAACAGGGTTTAAATGCAAGACCTCTTTAGTTGGATGATGAGCCCCATCTTAGTGAGGACATGTGGCTTCACCTGGAAAATATTAGGGAAAGAGTTCTTATTTTAGGAGTGTGTTATAGACCACCCAATTCAGACAGTAATTTCAACACACATCTTTTTAGTAATATCAAAAAGGTAAGTTTACAGGGGGATATTATAGTCATGGGGGACTTTAATTATCCAAATATTAACTGGGATAATCTTGCAAATGGAAGAGCACAAGAGCAGGAGTTTTTAGAAGTAATCAGTGACTATTTTTTAACACAGCATGTTAAAGCACCAACACAGGGTGAAGCCTGTCTGGATTTAGTATTCTGTAATGATCAGGATAGAATTGAGGGTGTAGAGGTGATTGAACCACTAGGGTCAAGTGACCATAGTGTAATACCGTTCTCAGTATTTTGTAAGAGTGCAGATGCAAAGACTAAAATTGTGAAGTTGAACTTTGGGAGGGCTAATTTTGAGCAGATGTGACAAAGTCTAAGTAGGATACACTGGGATAAGCTTTTAAATGTGGAGACAGTCAAGGATCAGTGGAACAGGTTTAAAAATGTGTTACATGTAATGCAGGACAGAAACATACCTAAATCTGGAATTAATAGGAAACTAAAAAAAAAGACTCCATGGTGGATTAATAAAGATTTAAAAAAGAAGTTGCAAAGAAAAAAACTGCTGTATAAGGCATATAAGACTAATGACTGCAAAGTGAATCGTAGAACGTATGAGAACATGAGGGCAACCATTAAGAAGGATATCAGGGAGGCTAAAAGACAGTTGGAGAGGAATATAGCAGATAAGGGAAAAGAAGACCCCAAGAGATACTTTTAGTATTTTAATAGTAAAAGAACAGTTAAGGAGGAGTTCAAGTTTATCAGGAATAGTAAAGGGGAATTAAAAGATACAGACAGTGAAATAGTAGATGCCCTAAACTTACATTTTTCTGAGGTGTTTAGAAGTGAGCAAGTGGACAACCACCCAGAGGTGAACGCGACTACTAAGGAGGTACTGAGGGATTTGGAAATTGTAGAGGGAGAAGTGCTGCTCAGATTAAATAAGATGAAATCAAACAAATCACCAGGACCAGATAATATTTATCCTCGTGTTCTTAAGGAGGCTAGTAAGTACATATATAAACCCTTGACACATATTTTTAGGAAGTCATTGTGCACTGGAGAGATTCCGAAGGACTGGAAATTGGCAAATATCATTCCATTATATAAAAAGGGTAACAGGGCAGATCCAACCAACTATAGGCCAGATCCAAGCAACTATAGGCCAGTAAGCTTAACATGCATCACAGGCAAATTAATGGAAGGAATTATTAAGGATAAGATTGAGCAACACATGGCAAGGACAGGAGTTATTCTGAACAGTCAGCATGGGTTCAGAAGAGGAAGGTCGTGTTTTACTAACATGCTGGAATTCTATGAGGAGGCAACAAAAGGATACGATCAAAGTGGAGCTTATGATATTATTTATCTGGACTTTCAGAAAGCATTTGATAAAGGTGCCACATGAGAGGTTGGACATCAAGTTAAAAGAAGTGGGAGTTCAGGGTGATGTTTTTAGATGGGTGCAGAATTGGCTCAGACACAGGAAGCAGAGGGTTGTGGTGCGAGGAACCTCAACAGAACTGGCTGATGTTAACAGTGGTGTTCCACAGGGGTCAGTGCTAGGGTCGCTGCTATTTTTAATATATATATATATATATATATATATATATATATATATATATATATATATATATATATATATATATATATATATATATATATATATATACTGCTCAAAAGAATTAAAGGAACACTTTTAATCAGAGTATAGCATAAAGTCAATGAAACTTATGGGATATTAATCTGGTCAGTTAAGTAGCAGAGGGGGTTGTTAATCAGTTTCAGCTGCTGTGGTGTTAATGAAATTAACAACAGATGCACTAGATGGGCAACAATGAGATGACCCCAAAACAGGAATGGTTTAACAGGTGGAGGCCACTGACATTTTTCCCTCCTCATCTTTTCTGACTGTTTCTTCACTAGTTTTGCATTTGGCTACAGTTAGTGTCACTACTGGTAGCATGAGGCGATACCTGGACCCTACAGAGGTTGCACAGGTAGTCCAACTTTTCCAGGATGGCACATCAATACGTGTCATTGCCAGAAGGTTTGCTGTGTCTCCCTGCACAGTCTCAAGCGCATGGAGGAGATTCTAGGAGACAAGCAGTTACTCTAGGAGAGCTGGAGAGGGGCATAGAAGGTCCATAACCCATCAGCAGGACCAGTATCTGCTCCTTTGGGCAAGGAGGAACAGGATGAGCACTGCCAGAGCCCTACAAAATGACCTCCAGCAGGCCACTGGTGTGAATGTCTCTGACCAAACAACCAGAAAGACTTCATGAGGGTGACCCAAGGGCCCCATGTCCTCTAATGGGCCCTGAGCTCACTGCCCAGCAGCATGCAGCTCGATTGGCATTAAGCCATAGAATACCAGAATTGGCAGATGCACCACTGGTGCCCTGTGCTTTACAGATGAGAGCAGGTTCACCCTGAGCACGTGACAGAAGTGAAAGGGTCTGGAGAAGCCATGGAGAACATTATGCTGTCTGTAACATCATTCAGCATGAGCAGTTTGGTGGTGGGTTAATGATTGTCTGGGGAGGCATATCCATGGAGGGTCACACAGACCGCTACAGGCTTGACAAAGGCACCTTGGCTGCCATTAGGTATCAGGATGAAATCCTTGGACCCATTGTCAGACCCTATGCTGGTACAGTGGCTCCTGGTGCATGACAATTCCTGGCCTCATGTGGTGAGAGTGTGCAGGCAGTTCCTGGAGGATGAAGGAATTGATACCATTGACTGGCCACCACACTTTCCTGACCTAAATCCAATAGAACACCTCTGGGACATTATGTTTTGGTCCATCCAATGCCACCAGGTTGCACCTCAGACTGTCCAGGAGCTCAGTGATGCCCTGGTCCAGATCTGGGAGGAGATCCCCCACAACACCATCTGTCATCTCATTAGAAGCATGCACCGATGTTGTCAGGCATGTATACAAGAACACATGGGCCATACAAAGTGCTGCGTACAATTTTGAGTTGCTGCAATTAAATTTTGGCAAAATGGAACAGCCTGCCACATAATTTTTTCACTCTGATTTTTGGGGCGTCTGAATTCAGGGCTCTGTAGGTTGATCATTTTCATTTCCATCAAACAATGTGGCATCCTTTCGTTCCTAACACATTACCCAGTCTATATCAGTATAGATATCCAGGAGGATTTCTTTTTCCCATTGAGATCTGATGTGTTTTCAAAGTGTTCCTTTAATTTTTTTGAGCAGTTTATATATAAATGATTTAGATAGGAATATAAGTAACAAGCTGGTTAAGTTTGCAGATGATACCAAGATAGGTAGATTAGCAGATAATTTGGAATCCGTTATATCATTACAGAAGGACTTGGATAGCATACAGGCTTGGGCAGATTTGTGGCAGATTAAAATTAATGTCAGTAAATGTAAAATATTACACATGGGAAGTAAAAATGTTAGGTTTGAATACACAATGGGCAGTCGGAAAATCGAGAGTACACCTTATGAGAAGGATTTAGGAGTCATAGTAGACTCTAAGCTATCAACTTCCCAACAGTGTTCAGAAGCCATTAAGAAGGCTAACAGAATGTTAGGTTATATAGCACGATGTGTGGAGTACAAGTCCAAGGAGGTTATGCTCAACCTTTATAATGCACTGGTGAGGCCTCATCTTGAGTACTGTATGCAGTTTTGGTCTCCAGGCTACAAAAAGGACACAGCAGCTTAGAAAAGGTCAGAGAAGAGCGACTAGGCTGATTCCAGGGCTACAGGGGTTGAATTATGAGGAAAGATTAAAAGAGCGGAGCCTTTACAGTTTAAGCAAAAGATAATTAAGAAGTGACATGATTGAAGTGTTTAAAATTATGAAGGGAATTAGTACAGTGGATCGAGACTTGTATTTTAAAATGAGTTCATCAAGAACACGGGGACACAGTTGGAAACTTGTTAAGGGTAAATGTTGCACAGACATTAGGAAGTTTTTCTTTACACAAAGAACGACAGACAATTGGAATAAGCTACCAAGTAGTGTGGTAGACAGTAAGACGTTAGGGACTTTCAAAACTCAAATTGATGTTTTCTTGGAGAAAATAAGTGGATAGGACTGGCGAGCTTTGTTGGGCTGAATGGCCTGTTCTCGTCTAGAGTGTTCTAATGATGGAGAAAAATATGATCAGAAGAATACACCTCTATTTTCTTGGCTACTGTTTGTGGGAATGTGTATCACCTGGAATTCCTGAGGCCGCAAAAGAAAAGATAAAAGTAATGCAGATAAGATAGTAAAGAGTATGTTGATAAGAGAGGAATGGAGAAAAAGTGCAAGTTAGAAAAAGAGAAAATGTGTAAGGTATGTTGCAGGATGGAGGGCACATTAAATAAGAGGATGGTGTCCTCTGGGGTATAAAAGAAAGATATTAAGGGAAAACTGTCTTGTGTCAACATAAACCCCACGAATTCAGAGGAAAACAGGCTTCCACAGACTCCTGCCTATTGTGAGTCACTGGATGAAGTGAAGGCAATGAGCCAGCTCAATGATAAGAGGGGGACAAGAATGCCTGCCCTAGTTCCAGATAAAGTCTGGATGAAAATGAGGAGTTAAAGAGTCCCCTCTGAACAAAGGAAAAAGGGTTAAAGTCTCCTTTAACAGAGTTAAAGCCTCTGACATGGTAAAAGTCTGTTGCTACTTTGACATTGGGGGGTTGGGGGGTTAAGGGTAACAGACTGACAGGTCAGTCAGGTTGGGGGAACATGCACTTGTATAACATGTTATCACATGCACCACATGATGAAACCGCTCGGGATCCTGGTTGGCAACCCCCCTAGGCAGACATGAGGTTCAGTCCCACCCTCCAGAAATTACCATCTATCTACTGTAGCCAATGTTGTGTTGGGGTTTTGGACACTTGCTTGACTTTTCTGGGGTTCAAATTCTAGCTATGCTCACCAACCAACCTGAGGCACTTAAAAAAGCCTACTTTGTCTATGGCTGTCAGTCTTATGCAGTTGTGCTTAAAAGTTTGTGAACTTTTAGATTTCTGCATAAATATGACCTAAAACATCATCAGATTTTCACTCAAATACTAAAATTAGATAAAGAGAAACCAGTTAAACAAATGAGACAAAAATATTATACTTGGTTATTTATTTATTAAAGAAAATGATCAAATATTACATATTTGTGAGTGGCAAAAGTATGTTAACCTTTGCTTTAAGTATCTGATGTGAAGCAGCAATAACTGCAACTAAACGTTTCCGGTAACTTTTGATCATTCCTGCACACCGGCTTGGAGGAATTTTAGCCCATTCCTCCACACAGAACAGCTTCAACTCTGGGATGTTGGTGGGTTTCCTCACATTAACTGCTCGCTTCAGGTCCTTCCACAACATTTCGATTAGATTAAGGTTAGGACTTTGACTTGGCCATTCCAAAACATTAACTTTATTCTTCTTCTGGCTCAGATGCAGCAAAACAGGCCCAAACCATGATACTACCACCACCATGTTTCACAGATGGGATAAGGTTCTTACGCTGGAATGCAGTGTTTTCCTTTCTCCAAACATAACGCTTTTCATTTAAACCAAAAAGTTCTATTTTGCTCTCATCTGTCCACAAAACATTCTTCCAATAGCCTTCTGGTTTGTCCACGTGATCTTTAGCAAACTCTACACGAGCAGCAATGTTTTTTTTGGAGAGCAGTGGCTTTCCCCTTGCAACACTGCCATGCAGAGAATTGTTGTTCAGTGTTCTCCTGATGGTGGACTCCTGAACATGAACATTAGCCAATGTGAGAGAGGCCTTCAGTTGCTTAGAAGTTACCCTAGGGTCCTTTGTGACCTCACCAACTATTACACGCCTTGCTCTTGGAGTGATCTTTGTTGGTCGACCACTCCTGGGGAGGGTAACAATGAGTATACAATCTGTCCGACTGTGGATTGGTGAAGTCCAAACTCTTTAGAGATGGTTTTGTAACCTTTTCCTGTCTGATGAGCAACAACAACTCTTTTTCTGAAGTCCTCAGAAATGTCCTTTGTTCATGCCATGATACACTTTCACAAACATGTGTTGTAAATAGCAGACTTTGATAGATCCCTGTTCTTTAAAAAACACAGGGTGCCCACTCACACCTGATTATTGATTATTGATTGAAAAACCCGACTCTAATTTCACCTTCAAACTAACTGCTAATCCTATAGGTTCACATCGAATATGCAATATTCAATCATTTTCCTCAATAAATAAATGAACAAGTATAATATTTTTGTCTCATTTGTTTAACTGGTTTCTCCTTATCTGCTTTTAGAGTGAAAATCTGATGATGTTTTGGGTCATATTTATGCAGAAATCTAGAAAATTCTAAAGGGTTCACAAACTTTCAAGCACAACTGTATGTGGATGCCTTATATGTGCTACCTGATGTGACTGTTCATAAATGGCCCAGTCCACCTCATGCTTGGGTTAAAACTGCCTCAATCTCAGTTCATCAGAAAACTCCTACCAGTGATCGCCACTAGTATGGGACAATTTTTCTGCCCAGCATTTTTGGGCCTGCAGCTAGAACATGCATAAATAAACTGGTGGCTAATCTTATCCCTGAGGCCCTTAAAGAACTCTCAGCTGAGAGTCTTGCTATAATAACTGTGACTCCTCAAAACTGAATGGCTCTTGATATGGTTTTGGCAGTGGAGGCTGGAACCTTAAAGATGAAAGGATAGAAATATTGCTCCTAAATTCGGGACACTTCTCACAATATACTTGACTTGGCCTATAAAATTCTTCATGCAGCTGACCCAGTTTTATGATCTCTACTGGACATCTGGACTAAATAATGACTGGTTTAGCGATTTCATTTCTTTTTTCCAGGCTTTTTTTTTTTTTGCTTTAATAACTTTTCTCATCATCAATCTATAGCTAAATTATTTTTAACTGTATTATGCAAGCTTTTATGTTACCAACATCATGGTAAACACTTATGCGACCCCCCCTAATAGTGCCTGGCGGTATACCCGGTTCAGACTGTTTTTTTATTTTTGTAAAGATATGGATTTTTCTTATACCGCAACACCAGTTTAAATTGCCTAAACAATGTTCGAAAAATGGCGCAGCGGGACATTGTTTAAGGGGGACCTTTTTCATTGCTACACTGCTAAACAGGCATGCAACGGAGCACATGTAGTAGTTGAGATATTGCGCTGTGAAAATGGACAGAGAACATTCAGAAACTGAAGCTGTAGCAGACGATAAAGTTGAACATGATGACACAGAACAATTTTTGCTGGAAAAAGAAGTCACGTCTGTTGTCTGGAAATACTTTGGATTTAAAAAGTCGGATGTGGACCATTATGTTTAAATGTGTGAATACTGTTTCTATACTAATGGATAGTACTGCAAGCCAAGATATATTTGTTTTATTTTTTTCAATACTGTGTAATGTACCCGAGTACTGTGTAATAGTGTGATGAAATACTGACTTTATTCTTGACGTTTCCACTTTATTTTTGCTGTTTATGTCAAGATTAAAGTCGACATATTGACTTTATTCTCGTAATTTGTCATTAATGTAGAACATTGTAAACTAAGCTTTATCTTAAAATGAATATTTAATTTACTAGATTTTCTCAAATCCCGTCCTAAGTTATGTAGCACATTAAATGCTATGTGTTATGTGTTCCCCGAGCCATGTTAATCGTTACGTGCTTCTTAAACTGACTTCCTCCTGCAATAAGAGGAGGTGCAGTTAGCACACAGAATACATTAATTTCATGATATTCCTGCTCCCTGAACATTTAGAATGCTAAGATAAGTACTTGATATAATTTCCATAATGAAATGCATTAAAGCATGTATTAATCATGTGGGGGCACGGTGGCGTGGAGGTTGCATTGCTGCCTCACAGCAAAAGGGTCCTGGATGTTCCCTGCCATTAATTTGCATGTTTTTTTGGTGGGTTTACTCAGCGTGCTTCAGTTTCCTTTCAAAGTCTTGTAGGATGTGGGGTTTTGTTATGCTATATTAACCCTGCAAATGTATGTATTGCTCATATTCACCCTGCGATGTGCTGGTGCCCCGTTCAGGATTTACTCCTGCCTCGCACACAATGCTTGCTGGGATGGGCACAATCCTGAATGGATGGCATATTTAAACATGTATAACGAAGATTTGTTTAAAGTTCTGAACACTCTGTGGTCTAAGTTTATAACTAGTTGTAATTTCACAAAGACATTTATCGTGTGATGATTGGTTATGTGGAGAAAGAAAAAGGATAGGAACTGGGGGTTTGGTACATCAGATAGACACAGCATGCATGCAATAAAGAAAGCCCGCTCAGAAGAACATCCATTGATTTTCGTGTTCGTGTCTCCGACCACCAGATCACAAAACCAAAATTTACATAATATTTAAGTTAAACCCGTGCAATACCCATTCATACATCCAGTTTTTTGAAGCCTCGTCACACCTGCCATAAAGTTTACACTGAACGTACACCTGGGGACCCCTTACTGCGAGGGAGCAGCACTACTGCCACACTACCGTGCATGTTTAATACCTGCTTTAATGCATTTCGTCATGAAAATTATATTAAGTATTTATCATAGCATCCTAAATTTTCAGAGAGCAGGAATATCATGAAGTGAATGTATTCTGTGCAGAGGAATTCAGTTTAAGAAGCGTGTAGCGATTAACAACTGGGTCGGGAAACACAACACAAAGCATTTAATGTGCTACATTAACTAATGACGGGGTTTGAGAAAATCTAGTAAATTAAACATTGGTTTTAGGGTGAAGTTTAGATTACGATAATGAGAAAATAAACTATGAGAATAAAGTGGAAATGTCAACTTTAATCTTGACATAAGCATCAAGATTAAAGTGGAAATGTTGAGAATAAAGTCAACATGTCGACTTTATTCTTGACATATAGTTTTTTTTTTCTTCACTGTGGCCCTAATACGCTTCCATAGGACTATACCACAAATAGCATTATAAATGCAAGTTGCAGTTTTATTATTTATGTATACAGCTGTCTTATGATAATGTAGACTGACCTGAACCAATTGCTTAAAGTAAAGGTTTATTGATTAAGAACAAAAGGACAGACTGACAAAGTTGATTTTTATTATTAAACTAGCTGTCCCCTGTGGCTTCGTCCACATAGTAGTGAAACAGGACAAACTTTAAAAATCAATAAACAAACAGGAATCATTAGCTAAATGGAGGCAATGCCTGCTCCAAAACATGGCCAAAGATTGGAACGGAGGCTGGCGTGTGAGTAAGGAGGGCCCCACCCTGCTCGGAACTCCTGACATCATGCTTTCCTCTCCGCTTGGCCCGCAGCCTCTGTCTCGGATTCACATGAATAAATCGCTCCTGCCAGCAAAGTATGATACTTAGCACGATGAGAGAAGTTGCAAAATCAACCAGAATGCCACGCAAATTATAGAAAAACAAAAAACAATTTAAATCCGTTAAGTACTTGTCTCTATATATATATATATATAATTTTCACTGTTTGATTATATATTATGACACCCTTTTTACTGTTAGCATAGGTAACTTTTAGTTTTTGCCCTTACCAAAAATTCAACTAATAAAGAGCAGCAGCCGGACACTGAGGGTTCATTTATTAGCTTACAGGGACATAAGAAATCTCCACTAATCACAAACATCTGTAACTGTATATTTAAGAAGTGTGGTCAAAAACCTGTAGCCACTGCAGCCCTCCAGGACTGACTTTGCCCCCCTTGCCATAAATACTGGTAGCTCTTAAGGGGTCTTCAGGCCTTTTTAAAAATGGTATAACCAAGTAGGAAAAAAAAACAGAGAATGTGGTCAAAAATCTATATAACATACTGTATATTCAAACTTTATCCTTTGATTTAGTTTTGATAGTTGAGGAAACAATATATTTGTTCAATCAGCCTACTTAAAACATTGTATCTACTTGTAAAAGTAATTAAATGTCTATAAATACAATAAAAGTAGAAATTAAAATACAATTTAACACTACAAATATACCTACCTTGTTTGTTTGATTTGATTTAATCCCTGGGCCTCTAACAAGTAAAGGAACTCTAATGTCAAACTCATATAGTTGCCGCTTGTCAATAGGCAAAGAAAACTGTCCTAGAATGCAGTACAAAATATATTTTAGTAGACTAACCAAATTCATTACTTGCACATCACCTTATATGTATTTGTAGCTGAGGAGCTTCTATTGCCATGAATGAAATAAAACAGGTTTCTCTCCAATATGAAAGAGCAGATTTTCCCTTTTAAAAGGTGTGCTGTGTAGTGTGCAGCAAATATATAATCAATAATTAGTATTATATTTACATAATTAAAGTTTGATTTTGCTGGCAATTATCAACACATACAGTACAGAAGTATTTTATCATACACTACATTACATAAGCTGTATAATAAGGTCCTTTTGATATGCCAATATCCAAAGACAAGCTAGAAAAGAAAAAGGTTAGGGGGTCAGGCATAAAATCTTTGACCTAACCAAGAACCACTGAAAAAAATTCTGGTTACAGAGAAAGAGAAAATGCATCATTATTTGACTACTTTGTGTAAATAAATGTTTGATTAAGGTGACTTCACATTGACCACTGATCTCTTGGCTGTTCACAAACTGTTTATCACAATGGCTGGACATAAAAGTGTTTGTTGCCTTTTAGGAACTTATTGGGCCATCAAACCTTTAGACACTTCCTCTGCACTAAACTACCCTGGTACAGCTTAAGAACCAAGACTTTAAGCACAGTCAAGAAATTCACTGTTGTTTCCATTGTACTCTTGTTCTTGTCAGGTTGAATTGTTGCCTTCACAGCTATTTGTTTCTAAATACAAAGTCAGCATTAAAAATTAAGTGCCTCTTTTTAATAATTAAGTCTTGTATCCATGATAGCCTTGAAATAAAAGCACCAATTTTCCATGTGCTCCTGAAAAATACATGCAACTCTGGGGATATCTGCAACTTGGCTCCACCCTCTCTTTTACCTGGAGTGTACCTCTATAACATCCAAATTCCATTAGGCAGCAGGATGGGTGCTTGAAGGCCATTATATAATTTTAAAAATTAAAAATGGGTATACTAATAAATGCTTTCATTTACATTTAATGACTTTAAGTATAAGAAAAACATGAAGAAAGAGAGACTAATACATTTTTCTATCATGGAAACTTAATATTAAACAGTACAAAGCTGCAACACTGCTGGCAAGCCAAGGCAGCTTGCTTGATCAGCTTTATCTTGATTTGCTTGCTTGCCAATAGTTTGTAGCCTTCAGAAAAACAGTTTAAAAAATAAATCACGACCACACTTATATGGGCTCATTTTGGGTTTGAGACAGATGCCAAGTTCAAAACTTGTCAGCACTGTCAAATTAATTTGCTTTTTATGCCTGAAAAATATTTCTAAAAGACATAATTCAATGAGTATTCAGAAAAGTACAAAAATTTATGTATTCAGATACCTCAGAACCAGAGCTTCACACAAACATCAATACACCAAGATTATCTAATGAAGTTAAATACAAACAAAGTAACACAAAGATGAAATAGACAGATTCAATCAGATATATTTAGGCCAAAGAAATGTTGCCAATCAGTATGGTTGAGAAAACTGAGTTTCAGAAAAGCATTGAATCTATTTAAGAAACAACAATTCCTGGCAGAAAATGTTTGTAAAAGGAAATGCCTGATCTTTAAAAACATCAAGTACTTCAGCCGGAACAAACATGTGGTCAGACATGTGCTTGATAATCTGCATGTCATGACTGAACGCTTCATCTATCCTAAATGAAAATGCCCACTGAGTAACTTAGCTGCTGATATGGGAGATCTCAAGTAAACACAAATTTCTTTTGGATATAATCTGTGCCTAAATGTGAAAAACTAGCATGGTTAAAGGCAATGGAAGGATAATGTACACTGATTTTGGGTTTCTTTACATACAGTTTCACCTAGGGGGGAAAGAAACTCTTGGAAGATGAAAAAAGTATTTGATCATTCAATTCTTCTCCTTACAGGTCACCCATCATTGGGGCAGAGTGCTGGCTCTGAGGCTAAGGATCTGTGCTGGTATCTAGAAGGTCGCCAGTTCAAATCCTCATTACTGCCAAAAGAAATCCTACTCTGCTGGGCCTGTGAGCAAGGCCCTTAACCTGCAATTGCTCCAGGAGCACTGTACAATGGCTGACCTTGCACTCTGACCCCAACTATTATCTGCCAACATTTAATGTGTTTTCTTCAAGAAAATACTACATAGAAATTATGGAATTTTTGAAAATCCAACCCATTTCAAAAAAAGACTTGGTAAAATTGAATTCTTACTGACCAGTGGCATTAAAATTATCCATGGCTTAGAAAAACAAAATCTGAATGGCAGCATGCCTGTCCAAACAATTATACACCTTGTGTGTTACAGTCACTTAAAAGTGCCCCAAACAATATCATCACTCATCATACTGCACTGATTTCACCTCTAAAACTGAAAATTACATTATGTCAGAGGGTGAAAGGTGGTCCCAAGAGTATAATTTTCAAGTAAATAGAAGACAGACAAAAGGTCTGCTTTGACTTCTCAAAGAAAGCTGACTTGATCAAGTACCAAGAATACTTCTGAACACCAGTTCACACTTCAAAGAGAATGCCCATGGTGAGGTCCTTTGAAGGAAATAGGTAGATGAGGTAAAACAAGTAATCTGGGCATTGCCTTTCATCGAGAGGAAGTGGTCAGGAACTTAAGGATTGTCTGCAGTGCTATGGAAAATCTAACACAAGCAGCTCTGAAGGCAGAAATACTCTAAATTTCAAAACAGATACAGAATTATCTTATTCTGTAAGGTCAAACTGTCCAAACATGAAAACAAAACAGCAAAACACAAATATATTTTCAATGCTGTAATGTTTTGAGGGTCTTGCCAACTGTTACGTTATGATGTTTTTATCATAATTTAAATGCATAACAATTACAAGTTTGCCTGCAGCTCTAATTATAATCTATATTTTCCAACTTTGCTAATGGAAATGACAGATTTCTATTTATAGAAAATAAATGTACGCAGTCTATTTATCCATTCATGTACTTTGTTATTTTAATGCTAACACAATGCACAGCAAAACCTAAGAGTTATTTTGGAGGAGGGAGAGGGGGAGCTGAAGGTTCAAAACCAGATATGATAAAGTCTTTTTTACTCAAATGAATCTTCAGAGTCACATATAAAAAAAACACAACAGAAAATACTACGAAAAGCAGAATATGAATATGCTGCATAATTAAGAGCTGTGTTCAGGAATTATTAAACAAATTAGTTTATCGGTCTATGGGGCACCACTGCCAGTAGGAGAATATCCCTAAAAACACAGTCCAGGTCATAAAGAACCAACTTTGGCAAAAAGAAGAACAAGGAGTTCTGCAACGGATGGTATACCCCCACACAGCCATGAGCTCATCATCATCAAGCCAAACAGGGATTATTTGAAAAGACAAGAAAGCAAGACACCCAAAGTCTACAGAAGTATCATGACAAGTTCTCCAAGGTACTTGGACAAAACAGCCCGCTAATTTTCTTAAAGTTGTGCAACAAAGTACCTAAGGGAATCAGTGTAGTTTTAAAAGCATATACTGGTGACTTGAAATATTGATTTGATTTAGTCTTTTTGCTCTTCAGTATTTTGTTGATATTCAGAAACTTCATTTAATTATTTTTGAAACATTTTCACTTTACATACGTCTAAAACTTATGTACATTTTAATAATGGCATGAAAATAACAGCTGGTATTCAAAGTAAAAGAAGCAACTGAGATGGACAGGAACAGGTTAGAACTGATTGTCAGCAGGCTCAAAAGTTTAATGAATTTTATCTATGTTTAAGACATGTGATTTTACTTCAAAGGGTATGGAGCAAAGACTAAACGCAGGTCATGAGATACTATAAGTCAGCCTTTTTTCATCAAGACGATGGAACAAAAGTTTCTCCAACAAATTATAATGTAAAAAAAATCTCTGGATCAGCCAGAATATGTTGATACCTGTATAGACCACCAAGGTCAATATACCACTGCCGATCGCAACTCTGAATTTACTACAGCTGCCAAAGCTCCAGAAATAGGACACTGTCATTACAGGCACAAAAATACACTCCCAAAATTCCTGAATAACTTAACTGCACATGATATGAAATCCACTTAGAAAGTTACTGGGACAGCACTTGTAATTGACATTCTGTCGTTTGTGGACCCTCTCCAATTTGAATATAGAGCCAAGGAGAAAAGGATACTACAGATATACTTCCACATCTTTTTATGGGCACCTGGAATGTTCCTAAATAGTGCCCTGTTTGCTGTTCAGAACTTGAACAAACTTCTTCATTTCTGAAAAATCCATTTTCTGCATTTTTTTTAATTGCTTATATAGCTTAGTAGTATGTATTGGAAAGAAAACACTTTAGGTGTAATATTTAAACTAAGACCCAAAGATAAATTTTAATGCATATAATGTATATACCTGCATGATATCCATTGTCAGATGTAAAGAATATATAGGTGTTTTGCAGTTCTCCTCTGATGGACAGTTTTGTTATTAATTTCTCCACAAGATCGTCCACTGATAGCAGTGTCTGCCACCTAAAATGAAAATACTAATTTGTAGACTTTTATTCAGGATATCTTAGGCTTACCACAGAGTAATAAACTCAAAACTTTTAATAAACCCAAAACGTTTACTTGTATTTGCATTGACATCGGTTTACTTTTTTTAAACAAATATAGCCTGTAAAATGAATTTACCCTATACAGTGTCCAAAATTTTCTCTGTTTTGGTGGGAAATTAAATTAAATATTTACAACCTGGTTTCAGTTTTGTAAAAGTCTTCTATTCACTTTCACCCACGAACATTTCTCCATTTTCAGAAAATTATGAAAGGTCAAGCAAAAAATTGTTATGAAAATCAAAATTACAATGAAATACAGATCATGGTCCTGTCAGGCACTTAGTAGCCATGAACTAGCATTGTTTCCTGTCTTTGTAGGGCTGTGAATTTATATGCACCATACTGCTTCAGTTGTTTGAGGCAAGTTATCGATAGAAGTAAAAAAAAAAAATAAATAAAAAAGTCGCTTCTCTAGAAATGAATGTAAGGTGAAAGGAATTATATAACTGCTGCTCTTTAGGGAACAAATATGAACTCAGTATTTATGCTGCACTAAAAACAACCTCATGGCTACAGTACTACTGTACTTTATCGTCAAAACTCCAGAACTACTCTCCATCATGGTACAAAGTAGCCAACAACTTTACCTTGAGACCTCAAAAGAGATTTTAACTTTCTATTGAGCACTTACTTCAAAAGTTTTTAAGAAATTTGAACTACATTTAGTCACACACCCTCCACAACCATCAACAAAAATGCCTTTTATCATCACTTGAATTGTAAACTGAAGTCTATGAAAGCTATTGAGCCACCAAAGGCAATTTAGGCAATGTTTTTAACCTATATGAAATATGTATATATATAATTGACTAAGTCACCCGACCATGGGATACGCACGACAGAGCCCCGCCCGCCAACTCTAACTCTCCTCCCGCGTCCACCCTCACACTCGAGGCATGCGCACTGCCTGCTCATGTGCCCACACGCAACACCTCACCAAACACAGCCTCCATCGCTTTCGTCTCTGCTACAGTCCATTTGCACCTCTGAGCCATGTTGACTTTTCATTGTTCTTTTCGGTTCCGGCTGCTTTTCTATCTATCTATCTATCTATATATATATATATATAATCGACCAAGTCTCCCGACCATGGGGTACGCACGACAGAGCCCCGCCTGCCAACCCTAACTCTCCTCCCGCATCATGGGATACGCACGACAGAGCCCCGCCCACCAACTCTAACCCTCCTCCTGCGTCCACCCTCGCTCTCAAGGCATGCGCAGTGCCTGCTCATGTGCCCGCCCCCAACACCTCATCAAACACATGTTTACATGCTGCATACAGCGATTCCCATCCGCAACAAACATGCTTCTTCTTAAATGGTCCTGCAGGAATAGGGAAAACCTTTGTCTTCAAAACCCTGATTTATACCATCAGAGCACCTCAAAACCGGTCCCGCCCACTCGCTGCCGACATGGCATTTCTCGCCAAGCATCTGCAGTACGCTTACAAAATAAAGCAAACTCTACATGCAGCAAAAAATTTACTTCTCCAACTAGGTTCCATGCTCAGAACCATCAAACCCTTTGCTAAATGATACAAACACATGCATGAAATCGCTCAGTCCAATCCAACAGCATCTGTACGAATGCTTTTCGAGGAAAACCCTAGGCAGGATTAATGACGATACAATGCCCCGACATGTCACACCAATGTTGCAGCGATTTTCGTCGGAGAAGATGGCGAACCGCCTGCCGAAAGGGACACTTGCATCTGTCCCATAGGCAACTCCTGTAAACAGATTTCCAAGTTCAATATGAATTGCGATCCTATGTTATACCCACTTTTATTCCCTTGCGGAGACATTGGCTGGCACAAAGATTTACAACATGTTCCTGATAAAAGAACCGCCAAGTGAAGAAGGCTTACTCAATGCCAATTTTACGCGTACAGATGAGCAATGAGGAATATATTTAGTATTTTGCACTCCAGCGGCGAACTATTTCAACAGTACGTCGTAGATGTGTATGTTAAAACAGAGGGCGTGCGTCTCAACTATCTCAGTAATTAGATCAACAAGATTTGCTCGTGGAACAATACAAAGGACTGTCAGACGCACTGCAAGCAAACGCTGAAAGTAACAATGTACATGTAGGCAAAATGATCATATTACTGTCCACATTTCCAGGAAGTCCAAGATACATGCAACAAAACTAGCAGGATGCCATGGCCATAGTACGTAAATTCGGACAGCCTCATTTATTTATCACTTTCACATGTAATCCTGCTTGGCCGGAAATTCTATATGCACTGTCGGATACCCAAAGACCAGAGCACAGACCTGATATTGTAGTACGAGTCTTTTGGATTAAGCTGCAGGAATTACTTGAGACATTCTACAACAACATCTTTATCAGGTTGTTATTGATTATATTTACGTAATCAAATTTCAGAAGTGCGGCCTTCCTCATACCCACATGCTGTTTACTCTTCACAATAATTCTAACAACCAGTCTTCAGCCACGGTCAGTTGTACTTGGCTTTTTCTAGGGTTAGATCTTTCAACTCATTATCTGTCGTCACCACCAAAACACCTATTCACACCTGCGTCTTTCAAGAAGTATTTATTTCTTCTTGATTTCTGAATTCCTTTCTCACAGTTTTCCGTTCCTATTCTTACACCGCCGTATGCTATGGCGGGCTTCAGCTAGTAGTGTATATATTGTTACACACGTGCGCATGGGAGGCAGTTAAAGGGCTTGAGTAAAGGGCAATTCTGAATCAGACCAGGATGTGGCAGAGTGCACCGACTATTTTGCCCCTTTCCTGCAGACCAGTCACGGGAGATTCCACCTGGCCATCTTGACGTCACTTCCGGGTCCGAGCCTATGGAAGACGACCTTGCCGGCTCCAGCCCCAAGCCTATGACTGAAGACCCTTATGAGCCCGACCCCTTTGACCTCACTTCCTGTCTTCCCCTTTAAATGCCTCCACCATTTCCCTATTCCCTCTGTTCTGTTTTGGACTTGGTTTTGTGCCGTGTAATATATTCAAGACTTTGCAGCCAGGATACCAATTATACGGGTGGCTGCCCCAAACCTTGCTATGGCTCTGTGCGAAGATTCTGACATTGGTGTAGCAGGCAGGATGGATGGATCCCGGAAGAGAAGGGGACAGCACCTGCAATGTACCCAAGTAGGAACGTATCGAGGCCAGAGGCCGAGTTTTCAGGCAGGGAGGGTGTCCTGTGGTTTGGAAAGACCCGGTGCAAGCTCCGCTCTCAGCACACTTAGCTAGACAGCTAGGGCAGGGCAGGAGTGCACGGGGTCACAGAATTGGGCTGCTCCAGATGGGGGAGGCGAAGGGGGCTTATTATTCTCTCTCGGAGGAGAGTGCCCACCTCCCTGTGAAGACAGAGCCCCGATTTCCACCAAGGGGTGTCCCAGACTGGCAGGTGAATAAAATACAAAAGTGCAGGTTCGACCCAGATCGGCCGACCCACAAGCAAGCCTGGTCATTGTGGGCTGCAGTGAGGCACTGGTTACGGTCAGGTGAAAACAAGCCCTACCAAATAGCGGAGCAAGTGGCTTACTACTTGCTCCTAAATGATCTACCCTGCGGTTTTGCCCAGCTGGTCTGAGGTAAAGACTTTTAAAACATGGAAGGTCTAATAAAGCATATTGAGTTGCAGGGGACAGCCTTGCAACCTGGGGAAGCGGAACCGTTCCTTAGTCGAGCTCAGCCGGCATATGTCCCAAAATCTCGCCTCCGACCAAACCCCCCCTGCCCCCCCCCTTTACAACCCGGAGCTTGTGCCGACATCCCTGGAAACCGCTTGTGAACCAGGAGGAATGTAGGTGGAGGGGGAGGAGGGGTTGGTGTGCTCTGACTAACGCATTGGCGGTCCCACACAAAGGCGTGGTGATCGTAAACGGGTACAAGACCACAGCCTTGTTAGATTCCGGCAGCAACATTACCATTGTTGTCCGCCGGTTTGTGCTGCCACGACAGTGGTTAAAGATTAAGACCAGTATAACCTGTATCCATGGAGAAATCCGCTGGCACAGGTCCACCACTTGTGTAATCAGTTGCAGAAGATTGGTATGGAAATTAACCGCAGCCATCCTCCCGAATCCACTACATCCTGTGATACTGGGCCGGGACAATTCACAATAGTACATAATAGGAAAAGGTCACACATAGTTTGTAGAATGTCTTACAACAGGTTGTTTCCATCAGTTAAAGCACACTCCATTTACTGCGCTATCATCTACGTCAGCAGTTCTCCAAGGGAGATCCCCTTGATTCTTCAAGGAAGATTCCAGGATGACGGCAGTAGACAATTCTAGCTCTCGATGACACAAAAAAGGCAAAATTGGGTCAGGAGAAAAAAAAAAAAGTTCAAGAACCACTGCTTCACGGTGATGTCAGCTGCCAGAGTCCAGGCTGCTGGATTGTTACATAAAACAGTTTGCAATTGTTGAAACAAATATTCAGTATAACTAAGTATTTTGCATGTACAACATTTATCCATCATCATGTTAAAAAATCAAAACACAGCTGTAAAAAGAATGCATGTTGACTGGCATCTCAAACACTTTCACTACTGTACAGCTTACTCATTTGCCATTTGTCTCCGGTCTTGTAATGAGCTTGCTTCATCTGTCTCTCTCTTTGATGCCTACTCACATTACCCATCTTTCTCTATTTCGTGTACAGTATTTGCCCCATTTACTGTATTTCTTTCTCTTTATAAGCACAATTCATTCATGTACAGTATGTGTGTCTCATACCCTCACTCGTGATGATTCATTTAGGTTAATTAATAGGCGTTTTCAAATCTAAGGTACATCTTGCAGTATGGTTATAATTATGTAGTGTTTTGATCTCTTTCTGTAATATGGTGCATCTTAAAAGGTGAAAGCCCATTAGTACTTAAAATACTGAAACTTAAGACCTCAAGGAAAGACGCTCACTTAGAATCATCTGTGTTATATGGAGCATTTGCTAAAACAAGCCAGAAAACCATATAGACCATTGTAGAAGAATGAAGACGAGATTAAAAAAAACACACACACACACAAATTGTCAATTTGGTCATAAATATGCCAAATGATGTGTTTCAGAATTGTCAAACTAGCTTAATTATCTTTGCTCAATACAATACTGATCATAAGCTCTTGTAAAAATTAATTATGTGATATTATTTTGCAACTTAAATTTAAATAAATCTGATTAATTTTGCTGACAAATGCCACTGAAGTGCTGTGGTATTACATGAAGGTTTTAGAAATGCCTAACCTAATTGTATTCACCCTTACACATGGAACGGTGAGTTATCTTGCTCAAATTTAAATTTCTTAATTCTAAATTTAGAACATTGCTAAAACAAAGTACTAATGTGCCACATAGAGTTTCTTAAACATGCTGTGGGACAAAATGCAGTCTTGGTATTAAACCTAAATATATTATTTACAACTGACAAATCTATTATGCTTATACAGTACTATTTATACTCCACAAGAAGTAGAACATAATTGTATGCTTGTTCATATCAAATTAGCATGCATTAAAATCATAAACAAAACCAGAATCACTATGGCACCAGGGGGCTCAGCTTGAAGAGTGCTACTAATAGGCTGTGGTTATGGGAGACTGAATGCTCATAACTCAGCTGATTGTATGTTTATAGCACACCAGAACACTCTGTCTACCATAATAGTGTACAAAATTTAATTGTTTACCTTATTACACATTATTATTACATACATAAAATAAAACTTATTAATTAAATGTTGGAATTATTGCTACCAATTTGGCATCTGTGCACCATACAACTCTGACTAAGAAAAGATGATGTCTTTTAAATTTTTTTTCAGTGTGTAAAAATCTCTAGTTTTTCTTGTGATAACTAAAGATTATGGTTTATTTTTAAAGCTGCATGTTGCTGGTATAGCACCTCATTTTAACGGCAACATTTCCTGTTAAGTCATCAATGTGAAAACCTTGCTATCATTTAGCACCAAATAAAGGATATGAATCACATTCACAAATTACATTTTGCTCAAGACCTATCATGATTTAAGCAGTAAAGCTGTGAAATAGACAAATATTAAATGAATAAGAAAGAAAACACCACCACACAAGTTCAATTTACTTTTAGTGTAATATCTAATTTAAATACATACCTTTTTCTAAATGCATCATCTAGAAACTGAACAGAGGTGTTGCTCATTGGAGACTTAGCCTGTCTAATGAGCCAATGTTTATCCTAAAGGTAAAGAAAATATAGTGAAAATATATATTAAAAGAAAAAATCACCATCTCAGCCTTTCAAGTAATTAAACAAATGAAGTAATATCACTTTCACTGACTAAACACACTTCTGAATTCCTAACTAATTATAATTTACCTGCCAAAATCATGCTGAAATAAATTGCACAAATGAACCTTTCATTTAGAATGGCAAAAAGTTTAAATGTTTTAATACTGCTCTTTCCACAAGACTATCAATTACAATGATGACAATTAATTCACACAATAAAAAAAGAAAAACAATATTCCATTTTTCATTTTAATATTACATCAAATTAAGTGTTTTCAAATATTGACATGTTTCATTCCACTATTAGTAACATAG